>NW_017674849.1:7731-54244 GCF_001879085.1 Nicotiana attenuata | reverse complement strand
ATATTACTATACGAGATTAAAACAACATCTGCAGAAAAGTTTTGTTGGGTAGTGTTACTCCTATTAACCACATAAACCTGAAGCGATTTAGAGCTGGACCTGGGCTCAAATTCGCGATTCAACCAGCATTTACCATATTACATGTTTAACATGAAGCATTTCTGAAGTGACAAAGAAATCTATATAACATGTGAGATATTGTTTACAAACACTCATATGATTAGTCTTACCGTACTACAAGGACTTATGAAATTAACAATCAGCAACAAGCAAGCTACGAATTAGGAAATTGGTATAGTCCAATCCAATTACAACATTAGCCACTAAACTGAATCAAACTAATGCTAACACAACATCAAGCCAACAGTGATAGAATTTCCATTCCACTTCTCAAATCATATGTACATCACCATAGTTTGGAGCTTGTACCTAGAAAATGAACCAGATAAGAGAAGAAGTGATCAGCAGTAGCAAACAGCAGCAGTCAACAGCTTATATCAACAACAAAATAGAGCCAATTCTTAAGCCAAAATAGCACCACAGCACCCAGGAGATAATAACAGGAGTCCACAGCAACAAAATAACCCCCAAATACACTTTTTCGACCTCAAATTTACTCAAAAGTGGACTAGAACTCAAAGCTAACTTCAAACAAAGCAATGCAGTAGTTTTTTTTGATTTTTTACTGGATTTTTATATGTTTTTTGGGATTTTTTGCAGAAATTAAGATCTAAGCTGAAAATTGAGCCTGATCTCAAAGCTCTTCAATGAAACATTTTTTTTTTTAGTTTTCTGGAGTTTTTGATCTAGGATCTAAAGGAACTTGAGCTTCCATTGTTTTGAAATTCAAATTTGGACTCAGATCTGCAGAGAGGGTTTTTGGGGTTTCAAACTTTCTAGAAACTTTGAGGGATTTTCAGATGCCAAAACCTGGGAATTAAGGCATTGGACGTGCCTTTTATAGGCAAAAAATGAGGGGCAGCTTCAGATATTTAGTTTTACACATTAGTCCCTCCCTTATTTCTACTTAACCCTCTATTTTCTGACTTGTTACTCACGTTATACTATAGATTTCCTGAAATGCTAGATTGAACCCCATTCTAGAGACTTCTAGGGAATTCTAAATTCAGTTGCTATCTTATTCCCTGAGTAAACTGCCCTTATTGCCCCTACCTTGGCCATGAAATTGTTAACCCAACCCCAGCCTTGTTAACTAACTAAACAACCGTGGTTCAAGTAGTTATTTTTGCAAATTAATCAGCTAGAATCAAATCAACATAAACTCTTAAACCTAAACTATCTACTGATTTTCAAACTGCCCACTACCATTAACCAATCAAACTAAGAAAATTAACAGCCACAGAACCAAATTGCACAGGCAGAAATATCAATCAAATTCATCAAATTAAACTAATCGCCATTTATAACCCTAACACTAATTACAGATTAACACAAGATAACATGCTACCAATTTTATTAACATAATGAAACTAAAAAGAACAAACTCCTATTACTGATTATTAGAACCCAAAATAAGATGAAATGAACGGCTGAAAATAAACTTGACTACTCCCAAACAAAATGACCATCCGAATCAATTAATCAAGCCCAAACAGTCATGGTAGAGGGATTAACATAAGAAAAGAAAAATTGAAGAACTCACTGGTGATGGGTCGATTCAGTCCCTAACTTCAAAAGGGCCAAACCCTAGATTTGAAATTGGCTGAGCTTCACTTGAATTTGAAGGTTCTGACCTGGAATTCGGAATGAGGAGGCCTAGGAGACTGTGGGGTACGCTTTGACCGGATTTGGAAGAAATGGGGTTTTGACCGGAAACTTCAAATCGATATTCGAAGAGTTCGTCAGATTTGAGGGACGGGGTTTGGGGGTTGATAGAGGAGGACAAGGCGGTTCTACGCGTGTTAATGTGGTGGTGATTGGAGAAAGTTGAGTTTTGCCGGATTTTAGATCTAATATTCGAGAAGATTGGCTAGAAATTGAGGGATAGTATTTTGGGGATTTGGAAAGATGAGGGAAAGGGGAGCTTGTGGTGAAATTTGGGCGGATTTTGGAGCATCGCCGCCGGCGGAGGCAATTTCCGGCCGGCGGCGAACGCCGGTGGACGGCGGAGACACGGTGGTGGGATGCCGGCGTTACAAGGGGGGGGGGGGGGTACGAGGAAGTTGAAGAATATTTAGGGTTTGGGTATTTTTGGACAATTTTATGTAACATCAAGATTCATCAAGGACCGTTGGATTGAAGACGATGGACGACTTGGATTGCATTGATCAAAATGACGACGTTTTGAATACAGGGGGGAGGCCGGTTAATGGGCGTTTGGGCTAGGATTATGAGATGGGTTTTGAAGGTTGTGACGGGGTTCTGGGCTCGATTTTGGCCCAAGGCTGATGGCCTGATTTACCCTTCTTGTTTAATTGAATTAAACACTTTCTTTTGTTAATTTTCTTTTCTTTTTCTTTTCCTTTTTATTTATTTGTTTTGTTTTATTTCTTTACAAAAATTAAAACTAGCAAAATCTAATTTAACTCCAAACTTAGACTGATTAGTTTCTAAAAAATAGAATAAATCCTAGTTAAAAAGCAAAACAAACAAAAAAATAGAAAAATCTACAATTGGAAAGAGGAGGACTATTTTTTGTAATTTTCTTCTATTTTTTGTTGATATTAGTAAAAAAAAAATCTAAGGATGGATCCTAAATTCAAGTATGCTATTTTTTGTATCTTTTTTTATGAATTATAGCAATAAACATCACACAAAAATGCAAATAAGGCACAAAAATCATACAATTAATTCAAATAATAAGAGAAAAATCCTAATTCTAAGGAATTTATAGGAGTAGTTTAAGCATGGCAAAAATCACGTGCTCACACTGCCCCTCTTTTGTTCGGAAGACACGAAAGGTTTTCAGGCAAGATAAATGAGCACCAATGAGGATTTTTGCTGCTCACGCACTCCACGAGAAGCATTTTGAAAACCGTCTGACCGAACCCTTCTTCAAAAGGTTGCCTACATAATCCTTGGCTATTAAAGAGAATCGGGGTCAGTGTAGTTCTGGAAGGTTTTGATATCTGGGACTACCAGAGCTGTGATTTCACTGCTGCTTGCTGCTACTTGAACCCCCTTATTACACCATTTCAAAAATAAAAGAAACTAGACTAAGCTATATCTATGAATTACAAAAATCCTATCTATATCTTCAAACTTTGCTCTTGTGATCCTTGTTCATTGTTGACTTGTATTCTTCCGGTGGAATTCTTTTGTTGCTGCCTTGAATTGCATTCTAAAGTGTTCTCCCTTTCCCCAAGTAACGCTTTGACCGCTAAAACTTGAAATGTAGTCCTCTGGTTCTCCAAGTGGGCTCCCGACTGCTTGAAACTTGAAATGTGTGCCTCTGTTCTCCAGACGGCTCCTGACTGCTGAAACTGAAATGTGTTGCTCTGTTCTCCAGGCGGGCTCTGATTGCTGAAGCTTGAAAAGTATTCCTTTTCTCCAGGTGGGCTCCTGATTGCTGAACTTGAAAAGCTATTCCCTTGTTCTCCAGGTGGGCTCCTGACCTGCAAACAAAGCAAACAAAGAGAATTTTCTGCCCCCAGTTTGGTGACTGGGTACAGCATGTATCAAATATTAAAAGCTAAAATTAGAATTGTACTTCCCTTGTTCTCCAGGTGGGCTCCTGACTGCTGAAATTTGAAATATTACCTTGTGTTCTCCAGGTGGGCTCCTGACTGCAACGCTTGGAAAGTATTCCCTTGTTTCTCCAGGTGGGCTCCTGACTGCAACAAAATAAACAAACAAAGAAAATTTTCTGCCCCAGTTGATGACTAGGTACAAATGTGAGTATTTAAACTGAATTTATTCTACCAAGAATGTGAAAGCCAAATCCTACTATCCAGGAAGGTCCTGATAACTCCTAACAATTACGAGCCTAAGCTATGTCTTCTAAAGGATTACTCCACTACATGTATGTCTTAAAAAGGTCTTAACTACTTCCCATTATCCAGGCGGGTCCTTGACAACTTCTAGTTATAAGGACAGTTAACCTAAGCTATATCTACCTGAAGAGTAACGAACTCAAACTTTAAAGCTAGGTTCCATTATCCAGGAGAGTCCTGAAAAATCAAAATTCAAGTCTTATCTTATAGTGTGTCAATTCTACGCTGATTATACTAATCCTACAACAGTATCTTGATCATAATGGATCTTAAAACATATGTGTCGCATTACTCAGGAGGGTCCTAACCACACCTATATTAATCCTATCTTAGACGACCTATGTTCTTCTTAGGATACATTTGTGCTAAATTATGCTACTCATCATTGTTGGAATTTTAAAACTACTAGTACCATTTTTCCAGGAGGGTCCTGAGAGTTTCCAGTCATACCTGTTTGGGTGCTACCTTTTCTTACGGAGGTTTTTCCGAAATGAACGAAATTTCTTCCGCTGTTTCAATCAAAGAAAAATCTTGTCAATATAAAAATGATGGCTATGTTAGCTAGCATTCTTGCTAGGTACATCCCTGCTGACTGGCTTTACTCATCTCGTTTCCTGGACTTGCCTTGATCCCCGACTCCTGACTGAATTCACACCCTGACTCTGATGACCCAAGTGTATCTATACCAATATTGTTGTTTTGTGTGTTTCTGACCCCTCTTTTGAACTGTCGTCCTTCCCCACAAATTATCCGACTAATCCACCGATGAACTTCCAGTGGTCCTTTTGACTTACTTTTGCTTTTTGACGTCTTTATGTAATTCTGGCCCTGTTGCTAGTCTAGTAGAACTAGGAAGCTGTATAGTTTAGACCCTGACAATTCCTTCCTTTGTTCAAAACAGAATGACACATGAACATCATTTAAAGATCGACCTCGAAAGAATGAAATGCAACGAACCTAGAGGATATAGGATAAAGAGAATCGAGAACGGATGATTGTAATGAAAAAAGAGAGAAGAAAAGAACTTATCTGAGTGGAGATGCTGGTACCATATGAGCATGCCATGCTTTTGTATTAATCAACCCAGTCTGTCTAACCAATCAGCTTTCGATGCCACATTTGCTTGTTTCCGATTTTTGCCAACCTGATCTTCACCAAACCAAACCTTGCTCGTCTAGCAGTGTCTTAAGCAACTTTTGACCAAAATTTGTCTCAATTTGCCATGTCTGAAAAAACTCAACCTTCGCCTTACGGTGCCGTGAGGGTTTTCTACCAATAAGACTCTCTCATTTTAGATTTCTCTCGACTCACTTCGCCTTACGGTGCCCGTGAGGAGTTGTTCACCAATAAACTCTCTCATAATTATACAATTAGAAGGTACCTAGTTCTTCTAGGTGTTCCAACTACTACTGTTTGCGGAATAATAAATACAGAAAATAAGAACACAGAGATTTTTATGTGGAAAACACCTGGCTACAAAGGAAAAAAAAACCATGACCTACTACTCAGTAGGATTTTCCCAAACTTTCACTAAAATCACTGAGCCAAAACAGCGTTTACAAAAACTTCCACTAAAATCACTAAGCCAAAACAGCATTTACAAAACTCTTTGTAAACCTAAGGATTAACTCTAATCCCATTGTGGCTCCTCAACTGTTGCGACAACATCAAGTTAACAGGCAGAAATATCAATCAAATTCATCAAATTAAACTAGTCGCCATTTATAACCCTAACACTAATTACAGATTAACACAAGATAACATGCTACCAATTTTATTAACATAATGAAATTTAAAAAGAACAAACTCCTATTACTGATTATTAGAACCCAAAATAAGATGAAATGAACAACTGAAAACAAAGAAAAATAAACTTGACTACTCCCAAACAAAACGACCGTCTAAATCAATTAATCAAGCCCAAACAGTCATGGTAGAGGGATTAACATAAGAAAAGAAAAATTGAAGAACTCACTGGTGACGGGTCGATTCAATCCCTAACTTCAAAAGGGCCAAACCCTAGATTTGAAATTGGCTGAGCTTCACTTGAATTTGAAGGTTCTTGACCTGGAATTCAGAATGAGGAGGCCAAGGAGACTGTGGGGTACGCTTTTGACCGGATTTGGAAGAAGTGGGGTTTTGACCGGAAACTTCAAATCGATATTCGAAGAGTTCCGGTCAAATTTGAGGGACGGGGTTTGGGGGTTTTGATAGAGGAGGACAAGGCGGTTCTACGGTGTTAATGTGGTGGTGATCGGAGAAAGTTGAGTTTTGGCCGGATTTTAGATCTAATTTTCCAGAAGATTGGCTAGGAATTGAGGGATAGTATTTGGGGATTTGGAAAGAGGAGGGAAAGGGAGCTTGTGGTAAAATTTTGGGCAGATTTGGAGCATCGCCGCCGGCGGAGGCGATTTCCGGCCGGCGGCGGACGGCGGAGACACGGTGGTAGGATGCCGGCGTTACAGGGGGGTACGAGGAAGGTGAAGAATGTTTTTAGGGTTTGGGTTATTTTTGGACAATTTTATGTAACATCAAGATTCATCAAGGACCGTTGGATTGAAGACGATGGACAGCTTGGATTGCATTGATCAAAACGACGACGTTTTGAATACAGGGGGGCAGGCCGGGTTAATGGGCGTTTGGGCTGGGATTATGAGATGGTTTTGAAGGGTTGTGACGTGGTTCTGGGCTCGATTTTGGCCCAAGGCTGATGGCCTGATTCACCCTTCTTGTTTTAATTGAATTAAACACTTTCTTTTGTTAATTTTCTTTTCTTTTCTTTTCCTTTTTTATTTATTTGTTTTGTTTTATTTCTTTACAAAATTAAAACTAGCAAAAGCTAATTTAACTCCCAAACTTAGACTAATTAGTTTCTAAAAATAGAATAAATCCTAGTTAAAAAGCAAACTAAACAAAAAAAATAGAAAATCTACAATTGGAAAGAGGAGGGACTATTTTTTGTAATTTTCTTCTATTTTTGTGATATTAGTAAAAAAAAAATCTAGGATTGGATCCTAAATTCAAGTATGCTATTTTTGTATCTTTTTTATGAATTATAGCAACTAAACATGCACACAAAAATGCAAACAAGGCACAAAATCATACAATTAATTCAAATAATAAAGAAAAATCCTAATTCTAAGGAATTTATAGGAGTAGTTTAAGCATGGCAAAAATCACGTGCTCACAGCTGCCCCTCTTTGTTCGAAGACACGAAGGGTTTTCAGGCAAAGATAAATGAGCACCATGAAGGATTTTTGCCTGCTCAGCACTCCACGAGAAGCATTTTGAAAACCGTCTGACCGAACCCTTCTTCAAAGGTTGCCTACATATCCTTGGCTATTAAGGAATCGGGTCAGTGTAGTTCTGGAAGGTTTGATATCTGGGACTACCAGGAGCTGTGATTTCACTGCTGCTGCTGCTTACTGAACCCCCTTATTACACCATTTCAAAAATAAAAGAAACTAGACTAAGCTATGATCTATGAATTACAAAAAATCCTATCTATATCTTCAAACTTGCTCTTGTGATCCTTGTTGCATTGTTGACTTGTATTCTTCCGGTGGAATTCTTTTGTTGCTGCCTTGAATTGCATTCTAAAGTGTTCTCCCTTTCCCCAAGTAACGCTTTGACCGCTAAAACTTGAAATGTAGTCCTCTGTTCTCCAAGTGGGCTCCCGACTGCTGAAACTTGAAATGTGTGCCTCTGTTCTCCAGACGGGCTCCTGACTGCTGAAACTTGAAATGTGTGCCTCTGTTCTCCAGGCGGGCTCCTGATTGCTGAAGCTTGAAAAGTATTCCCTTGTTCTCCAGGTGGGCTCCTGATTGCTGAACTTGAAAAGCATTCCCTTGTTCTCCAGGTGGGCTCCTGACTGCAACAAAGCAAACAAAGAGAATTTTCTGCCCCAGTTTGGTGACTGGGTACAGCATGTTATCAAATATTAAAAGCTAAAATTAGAATTGTACTTCCCTTGTTCTCCAGGTGGGCTCCTGACTGCTGAAATTTGAAATATTCCCTTGTTCTCCAGGTGGGCTCCTGACTGCAACGAAACAAACAAAGAAAATTTTCTGCCCCAGTTTGGTGACTGGGTACAGATGTGAGTATTAAACTGAATTATTCTACCAAGAATGTGAAAGCCAAATCCTACTATCCAGGAAGGTCCTGATAACTCCTAACAATTACGAGCCTAAGCTATGTCTTCTTAAGGTATTACTCCCACTACATTTGTTGTCTTAGAAGGTCTTAAACTACTTCCCATTATCGAGGCGGGTCCTGACAACTTCTAGTTAAAGGACAGTGTTAACCTAAGCTATATCTACTGAAGGTACGACTCAAACTTTAAAGCTACGTCCCATTATCCAGGAGGGTCCTGAAAATCAAAATTCAAGTCTTATCTTAAGTGTGTCAATTCTACGGCTGAATTATACTATCCTACAACAGTATCTTGTTACCTAAGGGATCTTAAAACTGTGTCCCATTACTCAGGAGGGTCCTGACCACACCTAATTAAATCCTATCTTAGACGACCTATGTTCTTTAGGATACATTTGTGCTAAATTATGCTACTCATGCTTGTTTGGAATTTTAAACTAAGTCCCATTTTCCAGGAGGGTCCTGAGAGTTTCCAGTCATACCTGTTTGGGTGCTACCTTTTCTTACGGAGGTTTTCTCCGAAATGAACGAAATTTCTGCCGCTGTTTCAATCAAAGAAAAATCTTGTCAATATAAAATGATGGCTAGTTGCTAGCATTCTTGCTAGGTACATCCCTGCTGCTGGGCTTTACTCCATCTCGCTTTCCTGGACTTGCCTTGAATCCCCTCGACTTCCTGACTGAATTTCAACCCCTTGACTCTGATGACCCAAGTGTTCTATCCCATATTGTTGTTTTTGTGTTTCTGACCCCTCTTTTGAAACTTCGCTTCTTCCCCTACAATTATCCGACTAATCCACCGATGATACTTCCAGTGGTCCTTTTGACTTACTTTGCTTTTTGACGTCTTTGATATATTCTGGCCCTGTCTGTAGAACTAGGAAGCTGGTAGTTAGCCCTGACATTCCTTCCTTTGTTTCAAACAGAACTGACACTGAAACATCTTAAAGATCGACCTCGAAAGAATGAAATGCAACGACCTCGAGGATTAAGGATAAAGAGAATCCGAGAACGGATGATTTGTAATGAAGAAAGAAGAGAATAAGACTTATCTGAGTGGAAATGCTGGTACCATTGAGCATGCCATGCTTTTTGGATTAATCAACCCAGTCTGTCTAACCAATCAGCTTTCGATTGCCACATTTGCTGTTCCGGATTTTTGCAACCTGATCTTCACCCAAACCCAAACCTTGCTCGTCTAGCAGTGTCTTAAGCAACTTTTGACCACAAATTTGTCTCATTTGCCTGTCTGAAAAAACTCACCTTCGCCTTACGGTGCCCGTGAGGGTTTTCACCAATAAGACTCTCTCATTTTAGATTTCTCTCGACTCACTTCGCCTTACGGTGCCCGTGAGGGTTTTCACCAATAAGACTCTCTCATTTTTATCATTTTTCTTGCACCGGAGTGTTGCCTCTAACGTGAATTACTTTTACATGTTCGTATTGGCACTTCCTGAAGATTGATCAAAAGGTCTTTCTTTGGACCGTAATGTAGGCTTTTGGATGAGGTTAGAAAGAAAAGGGTATAAAAGGCTCTAAACAATTCAATATGGGTTCACAACTACAACTTTCAGAATCAACTTTCTTGCACAACCATAACTTCTGCCCCAGTTCCTTTCGTGGGGACTTTTGGGATTTTGTTTTGATGTGACTGAACCCCAAGGAGAGGCTGCCTACGTACCCTTTCGGGATTAAGTCAAACGTAGTTCAGGTCATAGAAATTACTTTGTTGTTGTGACTTCTCTTTTCTTTTTCTTCCTCTTTCTCTTCTTTTCATTTCTTTTCTTTTATTTCTTTTCTTCATTTTTCTGTTCCTTTTTTTTTTCTTTTCTTTTGGACTGTATTTTCTTGTTTCTCCACTGATTTTCCTTGCGCGAGCTCCCAAGTTGTAATTGATTCCGTAAGAGGGGTACGAAAGAAAGTACATGAGGCTCAAAAGGGGTAACAAAGAATAAAGTGTTTGGATAGCAGAACAAAATTCCTTCGTCATTTCAATCTCAAAAATATGCCAAATACAATAAAGTACAATAATCCAAGAAATCATACATAATATCGCTTGACTGCATCCGAGTTGATAGCCATTTCTATACATTTTCCTTCCACATCTGTCAAATATAATGCGCCAATGGACAACACTCTGGTTACAACAAATGGCCCTTGCCAGTTCGGGGCGAACTTTCCTTTTGCCTCAGCCCAATGAGGTAAGATACGCCTCAACACCAATTGCCCTACTTCGAATTTCCGCAGACGCACCTTCTTGTTATATGCTCTTGCCATTCTCTGTTGGTACAACTGACCGTGACATACTGCTGCCTATCTGTTCTCATCAATCAAACTTAGTTGTTCCAAGCGGGCTTTAACCCATTCAACATCATCAATTTCCGCCTCGGCGATGATCCGAAGGGACGGGATTTCGACCTCTGCGGGTATTACTGCTTCAGTTCCATACACTAGTGAATAAGGAGTTGCCCCTACTGAAGTGCGGACAGTAGTGCGATAGTCTAAAAGGGCAAAAGGTAACTTCTCAAGCCATTGCCTGGACCCCTCTACCATTTTCCGAAGTATTTTCTTGATGTTCTTGTTAGTTGCTTCGACTGCTCCATTTGCCTTAGGACGATATGGGGTGGAATTGCGGTGCGCCTTCGGGATCCCAAATGACATGTCTCTGCCATCAAATGACTGTTGAGATTGGCACCATTGTCTGTGATGATACCTTCGGGATCCCAAACTGACAGATGATATTCGAATGCACAAAATCGACCACTGCCTTCTTGGTCACAGATTTGAAGGTTTTTGCTTCAACCCACTTAGTGAAATAATCAATAGCTACCAGAATGAACCTGTGCCCATTTGACGCCGCTGGCTCGATCGGCCCAATGACATCCATTCCCCAAGCAACGAACGGCCATGGTGCTGACATCGTATGCAATTCAGATGGTGGAGAATGAATCAAATCTCCATGTACCTGACATTGATGACACTTGCGCACATAACTGATGCAATCCCGTTCCATTGTAAGCCAATAATAACCTGCTCGAAGAATCTTCTTTGCCAATACATATCCACTCATATGAGGTCCGCAAACTCCCGCATGTACCTCAGCCATGATAACTGTAGCCTGTTTAGCATCCATGCATCTCAACAATCCAAGATCTGGAGTTCTCTTGTACAACACTCCTCCACTGAAGAAAAATCCGCTTGCCAAGCGTCGAATTGCTCTCTTTTGATCCCCTGTAGCTTGTGCTGGGTACACTCCCATCCGGAGGTATTCTTTGATATCATGGAACCACGGCTCACCATCAAGCTCTTCTTCCACCATATTACGATAAGCATGCTGATCTCGGACATGAATCTGTAACGGGTCCACATAAGCCTTGTCTGGATGATGTAACATTGACGCCAAAGTGGCCAAAGCGTCGACAACCTCATTGTGAATCCTTGGAATATGCCTGAAGTCTATTGATTGAAACCGTTGACAAAGTTCATGCAAACACTGCTGGTATGGTATGAGCTTCAAATCTCGTGTCTCCCATTCACCCTGAATCTGGTGTACCAGAAGATCCGAGTCACCCATGACCAAGATTTCCTGGACACCCATGTCTATAGCCAATCTCAAACCCAAGATACATGCTTCGTATTCAGCCATGTTATTGGTGCAGTAGAAACGAAGTTGAGCAGTGACAGGGTAGTGTTGCCCTGTCTTAGAAATCAGTACTGCTCCTATCTCGACACCCTTGGCGTTGGCAGCTCCATCAAAGAACAGTTTCCATCCTGGCTTCTCGACTTGTTCTAATTCTTCAACATGCATTATCTCCTCGTCGGGGAAATATGTTTTCAAAGGTTCATATTCATCATCAACTGGATTCTCGGCCAAATGATCAGCCAGCGCTTGTGCTTTCATTGCAGTCCGGGTCACGTAGACAATATCGAACTCTGTAAGCAAGATTTGCCATTTCGCCAACCTCCCTGTGGGCATGGGTTTCTGAAAAATGTACTTCAACGGGTCCAACCGAGAGATGAGATAGGTGGTATAGGCTGACAAGTAATGTTTCAACTTTTGCGCTACCCAGGTTAAGGCACAACACGTCCTCTCAAGTTGAGTGTACTTCACCTCATATGATGTGAACTTCTTTCTGAGGTAGTAAATTGCCTGCTCTTTCCTTCCTGTGATGTCATGCTGCCCCAGTACACAACCAAAAGAATTATCCAACACGGTCAGATAAAGGATCAAGGGTCTTCCCGGCTCCGGGGGGACCAACACAGGTGGACTAGCCAAATACTCCTTAATCTTGTCAAATGCTGCTTGACATTCATCCGTCCATCTGACCGCAACATCTTTCTTTAGCAGCTTGAAGATGGGCTCGCAAGTCGTTGTAAGCTGGGCAATGAACCTGCTAATGTAATTCAACCTGCCAAGCAAACTCATTACCTCTTTCTTGTTCCTTGGCGGCGGTAGCTCCTGAATGGCTTTGATCTTGGACGGGTCTAATTCAATACCGCGCCGACTCACCACGAATCCCAACAACTTCCCAGATGGGACTCCGAACGCACACTTTGCTGGATTAAGCTTAAGGTTGTACCTGCGGAGTCTCTGAAAGAATTTCCTCAAGTCCTTGACATGGTCACATTGTTTTCTCGACATTAAGATCACGTCGTCCACATAGACCTCAATTTCCCGATGTATCATGTCATGGAACATGGTGGTCATCTCCCTCATATACGTTGCCCCTGCGTTCTTTAACCCAAAAGGCATGAGACTATAACAATATATTCCCCAAGGCGTTATGAATGCCGACTTTTCCGCATCCTCCTCATCCATCAAAATCTGGTGATAGCCCGCATAACAATCCACGAAGGAACCAATCTCATGTTTGGCACAATTGTCGATGAATATATGGATGTTTGGTAGTGGGAAGTTGTCTTTCGGACTTGCCTTATTGAGGTCACGGTAATCTACGCACACTCTGGTCTTTCCATCCTTCTTTGGCACAGGCACAACATTGGCCAACCAGGTGGGATACCGCGAGACCCGGATGGCCTTTGCCTCAAACTGCTTGGTGACCTCTTCTTTTATTTTCACACTAATGTCTATTAAATTTCCTTAGCTTCTGCTTGACAGGCGGGCATGCTGGGTCAGTGGGCAATTTGTGGACCACCAAATCAGTGCTTAAACCTGGCATGTCGTCATATGACCATGCAAAAACATCTTTGTACTCAAATAGTGCTTTAATTATCTCTTCTCTGAGCTGTGGTTCCAAATGGACACTTATTTTCGTTTCCCGCACATTCTCCTGATCCCCTAAATTGATTGCCTCTGTGTCATTCAGATTAGGTTTGGGTTTTTCTTCAAAGTGGCTTAATTCTTTACTGATTTCCTCAAAAGATTCCTCATCATCATATTCTATTTCGTCATCACACTCAATTTCTTGTATTATTATGTCTGAGTTAGATTGGCATTTAAGACTGGGATGAAGACTACTCATGCATGACACATAAGTGAAACCAGCGAAAAAGGGACTGTACAAGAAAGAAAAGAAAGATAAAAATGAAAACTATCAGGAATGAAAAAGAGAGAAATTGCATTTCATTAATATTTAAGATAACAAAGTTTAACTCATCCAAACGGACAGAACATAGCATCCGAATTACAACCTTGGAAATAATCCAGATTAAACTGAAAGGAAATCAAAACTAACTACCAAGACTCCCTCCGAGTAGGAAGGGGAGTTGCTTCCCAATTGCTAAGCTTTGCCTGGGGCCCCACGAACTGAACATCTGCCTTGCTTGGACCTTCTCCGGCCTCCAACACATTCACCTCATAAAACAGCTTTTCAAACCTCTCAATCAGCTCCTTGTCGGGATCAACCACACCACTGGGCATTGTTGTTGCTAGGCGCTTCTTAGTACCAGGCCTGACAAAGGAACGGGAAAGGCGGGGGATGGGTTTTGGAAGGGTCCATGCTTTCTTTTTCATCTTTCTAGCTCGCCATATGTCAGCAGCAGTGGGCTTGAAACCCAAACCAAAAGTATCCAAGTTTGCAGGAAGGGATACAGGCTGTACGATGCCTTGTAAAGAAGCACCCAGTCCTTTTCCAGGTACAAATCCGTTCTCCAGCATTTCCGACGCAACCATGACGGATGCCGCAGCTACCTTTGGCACAGGAATACACTTCCCTTCCGGGATCTTTTCAACCGATACCGTATCAAAGACTTGATAAACCCATGGGCCTTTGTCACCCTCAGCTTCTATGAAAGGCATAATGGCATCACCCAGATTACACGAACTATCTTCCCCATGCACCACAATCTCTTGCCTATCCCCCTCGAATTTAACCATCTGGTGCAAGGTAGATGGCACTGCCTTTGCTGCATGGATCCAGGGTCGGCCTAACAAGAGATTGTAAGAAACAGCCACGTCAAGCACCTGGAACTCCATAGTGAATTCAACCGGACCCATTTTCAGTTCCAACACTATATCCCCAACTGTGTCCTTGCCTCCTCCATCAAATCCTCGCACGCAAATACTATTCTTGTGGATTCTCTCACTGTCCACCTTTAACTTTTCCAGGGTGAAGAGAGGGCAAATGTTTGTACTGGATCTGTTATCAACTAGCACCCGGGTGACCACAGAGTCTTCACATTTCACCGTGAGGTAGAGTGCTCTATTATGCTCAGTGCCCTCCAAAGGCAACTCATCATCAGAAAACGTAACCCTGTTGACCTCGAAAATCTTGTTTGCTATTTTCTGTAGATGGTTCACAGAAATCTTATCAGGAACATGGGCCTCATTCAAAATTTTCATCAATGCCTGGCGGTGCTCGTCTGAGTGGATCAGTAATGATAGCAAACAGATTTGCGCTGGGGTCTTTCTCAACAGTTCTACAATGGAATAATCTTATGCCTTCATCTTCTTCAAGAATTCTTCTGCCTCTTCTTCAGTTACAGCTTTCTTTACTGATACTGGATTATCTTTGGTGAGTTTGGCCTTTCTCAGCTCGTCAGGAGCAAAGCATCTTCCTGAGCGAGTCAGTCCATGGGTTTCACAAACTTCTTCCTTAACTTCCTTTCCCTGATACATCACTGTCACTCGGCCGTAATTCCATGGGACGGCCTTTTCACTGATTACTGGTAGCTGAGTCACTGGCTTGATGACAACCGGCTCTGTGCGAGCCCCTTTCACAATCACAACGGGCTTGACAGCTGCCCCGGACACTACCACTTTAACTGGTTCTTGTTTTTCTGCAACACTGCTCAAAAGCTCTTTCTTCATCACTACAACTGGTTTGCTAACTGTTTCTCCTACCTTGATCAATGCTCTCTCCTTTGCTAGTTTCTCATTTGATCTATCCTCACTAGCCCTGATCATCATTACGGTTTGTGACGGCTTCTTATGCTCTCCCTTTTGGACTAGCTCAATCATATGGGTCTCGTGATGAGTTGGTAATGGATTTTGGGTGATGTTAGGCATTTCTGGGGCTTGCACTTCAATTCGGCGGGTATCAATGAGCTCTTGGATGGCCGTTTTCAAGTGCCAACATTTTTCTGTGTCATGTCCCGGCGCACCTGAGCAATACTCACAACTCACAGAGTGGTCCAGATTCCTCGGGGGAGGGTTTGGCAATTTGGATTCAATCGGACTCAGCATGCCCAACTGTCTCAATCTATGGTATAGGCTAGTGTAAGATTCACCCAAGGGAGTGAAAGTCTTCTTCTTTTGCAGCCTATCATTCTTAAATGCAGGGTTAGGTCGAAAGCCGGTTCCAGCGGGATTTCTGTTGGTTCTTGGGGGTGGGTAGGTGTTTTGAGCTGAGTAAGTATTTTGTGGGGTGGGTGTGCGCCATTGTGCATGGGTAGGAGGTTGGGGGTATGTTTGGGCATGGTGGACAGAGAAATTAGGGACAGGAGGTGGGTAATAGTGCTGCGGTGGGCCATATGGGGTGTGTGGGTAGGTTTGGGGGTGAGGGCGAGGTTGGTGATAACATAGTGATGGACCTCTGGACCAAGCTCTCAATTCCACTACTGCAACCTCTTCTTTCTTCTTCTTTCCCAATACTCCTCCAGTGCCGCTTTGAATAGCCTGAGTAGTTGCTTTGATTGCTGAATAGCTCATAATCTTGTTAGACTTGAGACCCTCTTCTACCATACTTCCCATTTTCAAGACCTCGTTGAAAGTTTTTCCCAGTGCTGACACCAGATGACCATAATAGGTGGGCTCCAAGGCTTGTAGGAAGTAGTCAACCATCTCGTTCTCTTTCATTGGAGGATCGACTCTTGCCGCCTGCTCTCTCCACCGAAAACCATACTCTCTGAAGCTTTCTCCGGGCTTCTTCTCAATTTTAGTTAGTGACAGACGGTCCGGGACAATTTCGAGATTGTACTGAAAATGACATGCAAATGCTTGGGCCAGGTCGTCCCAAGTGTACCATCGAGCATGATCCTATCGTGTGTACCACTCCAAAGCTGCTCCACTTAGACTTTGACTAAAGTAAGCCATCAATAACTCTTCCCTTCCTCCCGCTCCTCTCATCTTGCTGCAGAATCCCCTTAAGTGGGCCACCGGATCACCATGTCCATCATATAAGTCAAACTTGGGTAACTTGAATCCTGCCGGCAACTGGACATCAGGAAACAGGCACAGGTCCTTGTAGGCTACACTCACTTGTCCTCCGAGCCCCTGCATATTTCGGAATGATTGTTCTAAGCTCTTAACCTTCCGTATCATCTCTTCTTGCTCAGGGTTTTTGGGAGGCTTTTCTTCTTCAGCTGAGAGATCAAGGCGGGGAGTGTAAGGGCATGGCTCTGGTGGTTTGAAAGTGGCTTCGGGTGGGTAATACTGGTTATCATGGGTTTGGAACAAAGATTCGCTAGAAGACCTGTGTAGTGTGGCAGGTGGGGGAACCATGAACACAGGAGTAATTGGTGGTGGAGGGCATGGAATTTGTTTGGGTGGTGGAGGTGGTGGTGTTTGAGAGGTGGTTCCATAGTACTGCTGGTAAGTAGGGAAAGCCGGTGATGAGTTCACTGTGGGAGGATCTTGAGGCTGAGCTAGTGGTGGGAGGTAGGTGGGGTTAGCAGGATAGGCTGGTGGTGGATGTCCCTTCGACCAGGCCTGGTACATCTCGGCCATTTGTTGCTTCAGTTTATACATCTCCTCCTTCATTGCATTAACGTCCACTACTTCCTCCTCCATAGATGGGTCGTCAATGCTTGCTTCCAATTCCTGGTTGACCATGGTTGACTTGTCCTTAGAGCGGGTGTTGTAGGGATGGGTTGCCAGAATGCAAGTCAACTTAACCACTTGCGTGGACTCATCAACAACAACTTTGTTAGCGGTTAGGGGATTAACAGATAGATAACCGTACATTGAGGAGTGAATGCAGCTAAGCAGTTATGCCTTTGCTTGGTTGCATGCGTCATCCCGGCTTTTCCTTATTTCTATGTGCCACTTCCCTTTTTTATTTTCTATTGTTTCTTGCCGCTTTCTCTTTTGCATTTTCTCTCCTATTTTTATTATTTGGTTACGGTCGAATCCTATGGAGATTGCCTACGTATCACAACCCCGCGTGAATCAGACCAAGCGTAGTTCTTGCAAATAAATGCAAAAATAAATGCAAGAAATAAAGAAACAAATTTTCCGGAAGTTTCAAATTTTCATTAATAACAACTGCGATTACAAAGCTATTAAACTATTTGTTTTTCATTTCTCGGAAAAGGAAGGTACAGAAACCAGACTCAAAAACAGAAATACAGACTCGACTATCTAAGAATACATCAAAGCTTCAAATCCTGGGGCCCGCGGGGCATCTCTCGGCATCGCCGCGGGCCTGCGTGCGAGACCCTTTTGCAACTGATCCAGATCGTTCATGACCTGGCGAACAAATATCATCACGGAGGCAAAGAACGTGGTACGGCCCATCCGCTCACCAGCCTGGCACTTCATGACAATGTAGTTGGCAATGTTTCTGATTCTTTCCCTGATTTGGCCCTTTTCTTGGAGTACCCGACTTATATGTTGGGTACGAGCCTCTAGAACCTGAGAATCCTGGAGGTGAAGGTCTTGTAACAATTTTATTTCCTTTTCCATCTCAGCGATTAACCCATAACACTGTTCTCTCTCGGCCCGAAATTCTTTGTCCCGCCGAGCTACCTTTTCTTCAAGAGTATTCATTTTTCTTTTCATATTGACAATGGTTCCCTCATAGTTCCTCTTCATTTGTTGTACAAACTGGCTCTTTCCTCGGTCTTCTTTGCCCACTGTGCCCGAAGTCTTGCTATGTTCCCCTCGGATTTTTCCAATTCTTCTTGACAGTCCAGGACTTGCTTCTTCAACCCTTTTATCAATCTCTCGTCGGATAGACTTCTTTCCCGATTCCTTGCATCTATTTTCATTTGCTGAATTTGGGCTTTGAGAGCTTCATTCTCCTGGGCCGATATCTTTTTATCACCTTCATCAGCTGCGGCTTGCAAGGTGTTTTCAAACCGGAGCTCCTGAACCTGTTTTTCCAATGCTCCTATTCGGGCCCTGTACTCCTTTTCTTTGGCTAACCAATCCCATTGCACCTGGGCCTCGTTAGTGAAGTGTTGTACGTGTGGACTTTTAGCGGGTCTCTCAGGAAGTTGAAATCTCTTACCAAACCAGACCAAGTATTTGGGATCTACCTCACCTCTGGCTCGGTCCTGTACTATAGTCTTGGGTTCAAGGTACCTGCACTCATTCCAGATCTTTCGAATTCTGCCTTCAGGGAATGCAGCTTTCGGGCCTAACTCGATGACTTGCTCACTCAGATCTTCATCGTTGTGCACTGTCTGGAATCTTCCAAATTGTCGCAGAACTCGATAAAGAGCATAAAGCTGTATGCTTCGAATACCCATCAAAAGAATATAAGAGACCTCTGCTGATGTGTATACAGCTTCAGTAGCAGGAAGCCATCCATAAGCCCATTCAACTTTATCTGCGGTCAAGGATCTTAAGCATGACGACCAGGCCTCAGTACCCTCAGGGAATTCAATACCTGTCACCCGGGTCTCGAATTCTGCAATACAACTTACTCCAATTAAACCGTAGTTCATATAGCCCGTGCGGTGACAGAGGTGTTCCTGTATCCACAATTGTAAGAGCAAATTGCAACCTTGAAAGAATTTCTCCCCTTCCCGACATTTGGTCAAAGCTCGATACATTTCTGCTACAATCAGGGGAACCACTGTGCTAGTAGGTTTATTCATGGCAACATCTAGCATCCCTACCAGGCCAAGGTCTATGTGACCATATTTTCTCGGACAAACCACCAATCCCAGAAAGGCTACCATGAAGGCTAATCCCCGTCGGGCTTCCCATTTGTCTTTATTTTCAGCATGTGTCAATCCTGTGTTGGGTTCTTCGAAACCTTTGGGGTTACTATACCGGTGATATAAGAAATGCAATGTACAACACCCCTCCGCCAAATACGGGTCTTGAATATCCCAGCTGATGTTCAACAAATCCAAGAACCTATGAAGGGTTACAGGTCGTGGGGCCAATGGGTATCTACCTCGGAGGTTCCCGTTGAGACCGGCGTATCCGGCAATCTCTTCTAATGTAGGTGTGAGTTCAAAATCTGAAAACCGGAATACATTACGGGTCGGATCCCAAAATGGTATTAGTGCCTCAATGATATCCTTCCTTGGTTTGATGTTCAATAAATCTACGAGACCGCCCAAACTTTTGACCACGGCATCTCTCCTTCCTTTTTCCAAATCATGCCACCACATATGGAGTTTCAAAGGGATCTCGCTCAGAACTGAGAAGGTTGAGATGTTACTTGAATCCATCCTGCACATTTATTAGGGGACTTTAATGACTTATTTTGAAAAAATGGCTATTTGTGCAAAAATTCTTTATTTAGAAAACAGGCCTTGGATTTGCAAATACGGCCTTTCAGCACTTTTGGGAGGAAGATTTTAAGGCTGTGCCCGCAAACCATGTAAAAAATAACTCAAGGTGGCTGTTCTTGCAAAAACGGCTTTCCGGCGTCCTTTCAGGGACATTCGGCTTATTTTAGACAAGAATGGCATCGCCCAACTTATTTATGACAAAAATTAAAATTTGACATTTTTGGCTATTTTTGCAAAAGGGAGGTTGGACCAGATGAGGGTTGCCTACGTATCTCACATCCGGTGAGATTCAAACCAGCGTAGTTCGGGCAAATAAACCTAACTATTTTTGAAAATAGGACTCTTTTGTTTTTGTTGGCAAATACACTATTTCTGAAAGCAAAATTTATGTTTTCTTGTTCAGTGGAAAATAAACAAACTAATTTGAAAATAAAACCCTCTTTTTCGTTTTTCTTTTCCATTGGTAAACACGGCAAACTAAAGAAAACTACTTTCCTTCTTTTCTTTCTTGTTTTTTCAAAAATCCGGCAGCATTTCGGCACTACTTGGACACTGGTTTTTCAAAACTAGCGATTACCCTCACTTAGTCCCAACACTGCTTATTTTCATAATTCACTCATTTAGACAAGCCGGTCAACATGCAAAGCCGAGCAAATAAATGCGCAAGTAGCACGTAAGATGCATCAGGATGGTCCATTATTTCAGGTCACCTGTCCTAGACGGACCCAACCCCTGTGTTGAGTCCCCTGAGTCAAATGCACATGATGCAAACAAGCGTCCTACTAGGGATCCGGCATGAGGTTTTGTTCTTCTAGGTTTAAACCCTAGGTTTATTGATCTAGACCTGGCTTACCCGAGCGGACAACTCGGGCCGAGAGGGAGGCAGCGTACCGGGGATACAGAAGCTCCGCCAGCTTTGCAACTTATCCAAACCTCGTTCTAAATGGGAAAAGACTCTAAACAGAAGAGAAGCTACACGAAGTGCACCCTTCTCCATGATGTAGAAGACTCAGAAAGAGGAAGGGATTCGCGAGAGTTTATATACAATTCAACAAATATCAAAGCGGTAAAACATTTAGCACATAGCATGGAACATGTAGAAAAATCAGATAAAGCCAGATATAACAATTTAACTGAGCTCGAATTCTCGAACCCTGAACCGAAATTCTGAGTTCCTTCCCCAGCAGAGTCGCCAGAGCTGTCACACCTCCTTTTTCTTCTACTACACCCCGTGAAGGGTATAATAAAAGGAGTTTTTCCAATTAAAGGACAATCGAAACGGGATTCGTTTATTAAGAGATTCAGAGTCGCCACTTGGGAGATTTATGGTGTCCCAAGTCACCGGTTTGAATCCCGAGTCGAGGAAAGGGTTTGACTCTGTATTAACAGTCGCGAACCAGAAATTCGGGTAAGGAATTCTATTAACCCGGGAGAAGGGGTTAGGCACTCCCGAGTTCCGTGGTTCTAGCACGGTCACTCAACTGTCATATTCGGCTTAATTATCTGATTTTAATACATTTGAACCTATGTGCAATTTTAGATTATTTACCGCTTTTAATTAATTTTAAAAGGATGTTGAGCGTCGTTTAAAATATGTCTTTGGACCGCGTCACATGAAATGCACCCGCAATCCTAAATATATTTTATTCAACGTTTTGGGATTTGGAATTGGGTCACATGAAATGCACACCCGAGTTTAGGAAGGTAATATTATTAAAGCGCGCCTAAAAGCAACTAACGCGTGTTTTTACTTTGCGAGGGCCATGAAAATTTGCTAAATGGCACGTCCCAAATTTCTAATATATTATTAATAAAGCAATTAATGAGGGCCCCGCAATTTATATATTTTTTGTTTGGCGAGGCTCGTCTCACTTTTGTTATTTAAAGGCCAACCTAAAGCAAACTACGATTTTTTATTTTTTTATGTCTTTAAAAGGGTCAAATTAATTTACATTTACAAATTCGAGCCTCAAATTCAAGTCCGAATTCAAACAAAAGGGCAAGCCCTCTTAATTTGAACCCGCCACCTAACTCGAAACTCAAATTTATATTTGCAAATTAATCTCCTATTCCTAATATAATTTTAAAAGAATTGTTTGACTTCTAGCAAATTTTGGGCCTATGAGTTGGCCCAAACATGAAAGCGATTCGGTCACATGGGTTGAGCAAGAAGAAATCACTGGGTAGGTTTTAGGGCCAATAAGGCCCAAATTCTCGACAGATTTGGCAAAGGGGAGATCACATGGGCAATGGGAAATTACTGGGCAAATCTTTAGGGCCAACAAGGCCCAAACCATAAGCATATTTCGCAAATGGGAGATTACTGGACAGGGCTCCATTTGGCCCACTAACAATTAATCAAAATATGATATATCAATCAAGTCCTACCAATATTTGAGTAAACATGTAATTAAACATGCTGAATTACAAATTTCGTTCATATCTAGATGCTTATTCAACTGAAGCAAGAATTGACACTAAACTCCATAATCACTCCCATAAAATTCCTATACTATACGAGATTTTACTCCTATTAACCACATAAACCTGAAGCGATTTAGAGCTGGACCTGGGCTCAAATTCGCGATTCAACCAGCATTTACCAAATTACATGTTTAACATGAAGCATTTCTGAAGTGACAAAGCAATCTATATAACATGTGAGATATTGTTTACTAACACTCATATGATTAGTCTTACTGTACTACAAGGACTTATGAAATTAACAATCAGCAACAAGCAAGCTACGAATTAGGAAATTGGTATAGTCCAATCCAATTACAACATTAGCCACTAAAACTGGAATCAAACTAAGCTAACACAACATCAAGCCAACAGTGATAGAATTTCCATTCCACTTCTCAAATCATATGTACATCACCATAGTTTAGAGCTTGTACCTGGACAATGAACCAGATAAGAGAAGAAGTGATCAGCAGTAGCAAACAGCAGCAGTCAACAGCTTATATCAACAACAAAATAGAGCCAATTCTTAAGCCAAAATAGCACCACAGCACCCAGGAGATAATAACAGGAGTCCACAGCAACAAAATAACCCCCAAATACAGTAGTTCGACCTCAAATTTACTCAAAAGTGGACTAGAACTCAAAGCTAACTTCAAACAAAGCAATGCAGTAGTTTTTTTTTTTTGATTTTTTACAGGATTTTTATGTGTTTTTGGGATTTTTTTCAGAAATTAAGATCTAAAGCTGTAAATTGAGCCTGATCTCAAAAGCTCTTCAATGAAACAGTTTTTTTTAGTTTTCTGGAGTTTTTGATCTAGGATCTAAAGGAACTTGAGCTTCCATTATTTTGAAATTCATATTTGGACTCAGATCTGCAGAGAGGGTTTTTGGGGTTTCAAACTTTATAGAAACTTTGAGGGATTTTCAAGATGCCAAAACCTGGGAATTAAGGCATTGGACGTGCCTTTTATAGGCAAAAAATGAGGGGCAGCTTCAGATATTTAGTTTTACACATTAGTCCCTCCCTTATTTCTACTTAACCCTCTATTTTCTGACTTGTTACTCAAGTTATACTATAGATTTTCTGAAATGCTAGATTGAACCCCATTCTAGAGACTTCTGGGGAGTTCTAAATTCAGTTGTTATCTTATTCCCTAAGTAAACTGCCCTTATTGCCCCTACCTTGGCCTTGAAATTGTTAACCCAACCCCAGCCTTGTTAACTAACTAAACAACCGTGGTTCAAGTAGTTATTTTGCAAATTAATCAGCTAGAATCAAATTCAAACATAACTCTTAAACCTTAACTATCTACTGATTTTCAAACTCCCCACTACCATTAACCAATCGAACTAAGAAAATTAACAGCCACAGAACCAAATTGCAACAGGCAGAAATATCAATCAAATTCATCAAATTAAACTAATCGCCATTTATAACCCTAACACTAATTACAGATTAACACAAGATAACATGCTACCAATTTTATTGACATGATGAAATTAAAAAGAACAAACTCCTATTACTGATTATTAGAACCCAAAATAAGATGAAATGAACGACTGAAAATAAACTTGACTACTCCCAAACAAAACGACCATCCAAATCAATTAATCAAGCCCAAACAGTCATGGTAGAGGGATTAACATAAGAAAAGAAAAATTGAAGAACTCACTGGTGATGGGTCGATTCAGACCCTAACTTCAAAAGGGCCAAACCCTAGATTTGAAATTGGCTGAGCTTCACTTGAATTTGAAGGTTCTTGACCTGGAATTCGGAATGAGGAGGCCTAGGAGACTGTGGGGTACGCTTTTGACCGGATTTGGAAGAAATGGGGTTTTGACCGAAAACTTCGAATCGATATTCGAAGAGTTCCGGTCAGATTTGAGGGACGGGGTTTGGGGGGTTTGATAGAGGAGGACAAGGCGGTTCTACGGTGTTAATGTGGTGGTGATCGGAGAAAGTTGAGTTTTCGCCGGATTTTAGATCTAATATTCGAGAAGATTGGCTAGGAATTGAGGGATAATATTTGGGGATTTGGAAAGAGGAGGGAAAGGGGAGCTTGTGGTGAAATTTTGGGCGGATTTGGAGCATCGCCGCCGGCGGAGGCGATTTCCGGCCAGCGGCGAACGGCGGTGGACGGCGGAGACACGGTGGTGGGATGCCGGCGTTACAGGGGGGGTACGAGGAAGGTGAAGAATGTTTTTAGGGTTTGGGGTATTTTTGGATAATTTTATGTAACATCAAGATTCATCAAGGACCGTTGGATTGAAGACGATGGACGGCTTGGATTGCATTGATCAAAACGACGACGTTTTGAATACAGGGGGCAGGCCGGTTAATGGGCGTTTGGGCTGGGATTATGAGATGGGTTTGAAGGGTTGTGACGGGGTTCTGGGCTCGATTTTGGCCCAAGGCTGATGGCCTGATTTACCCTTCTTGTTTTAATTGAATTAAACACTTTCTTTTGTTAATTTTCTTTTCCTTTTTTATTTATTTGTTTTGTTTTATTTCTTTACAAAATTAAAACTAGCAAAACCTAATTTAACTCCCAAACTTAGACTAATTAGTTTCTAAAAATAGAATAAGTCCTAGTTAAAAAGCAAACTAAACAAAAAAAATAGAAAATCTAGAATTGGAAAGAGGAGGGACTATTTTTTGTAATTTTCTTCTATTTTTGTGATATTAGTAAAAAAACAAATCTAGGATTGGATCCTAAATTCAAGTATGCTATTTTTGTATCTTTTTTTATGAATTATAGCAACTAAACATGCACACAAAAATGCAAACAAGGCACAAAATCATACAATTAATTCAAATAATAAAGAAAAATCCTAATTCTAAGGAATTTATAGGAGTAGTTTAAGCATGGCAAAAATCACGTGCTCACACTCGGAATACATTAATGATACATTATGAATACACTACAAGATGCATGATACATTTTTATATACAAATTTTATGCAATGTACATTATATATATATATATATTTATATATATATATATATATATATATATATATATATATATATAATTCTGGTACATTTTAGAGTAATATATACTCTCTCCGTTCCAGTTTATGTGAACCTATTGATTGTGTATAGGTTATCTTTTTTTATCCTACAAATAGATAATTGTTTCACTTATGATTGACATTGACTTGAAATATCAGTTTCATCTTCAGCAAGAGTCATGCATTCTGGTATTCTTCTTTTTGGGTAATTGGGATACAACTCAATCTCATCTTTAGCAAGTATCTAATATGCTTCAAATTATTTTTTAAACTAATTTAATTTTAATTTTACAACACTAATTATTTATTTATATGATGGCAAATAATAGAATTGGGACTCTTTGATTAGACAGAAATTATTATAAGTCATTTTCTTGAATTTTCACGAACACTTGAACCAATTCTAAGCCTTTGCCCAATGCCCACTTGATCTTTTTAAAATAATTAAGAAAAAGATTACGGTCTAAAAGAAAAGGATTGATAGACCCTTTTCAATTGTAGTAGATTTCCATGTTCAATTGGAAATATAAATTAACGAAAAGAAGGAAAAAGCATAATTTAATTCAAGTATATGATAAGAGGTTTCACATTTGGCAACATATGAAAAGTCCATTGGTATATATTATCGCTAACATCCTTCTTCTAATACTATATTACACTATTTATATTAAATTGCATCATTAGTTTCTGAAAGTAAGGATGTCCTATACTAAAGATGCTTTCCCAACATAGAAACGTAAATCTAATCGGTTGTTGGTGGCCCAAGAGGAGGAAAATCTATGGTTTGAGAATAATGGTTATAAACATAACCATTATTCTCAAACCATAGATTTTCCTCCTCTTGGGCCATGTATATATGTGTATACACACGCACTATAATAGAAATTTATTTACCTATTTTCTTTAGATTTTGTAGTTTTCAATAAGTATCTAGATCGTTTTATAAATTGTATATATTCCCCTTAAAAGGCTCTCACCCCATTATTAGTACCTTCAATTGAGAGATTCAATTAAATTATTTCCTTTTTTCCCTTGCCTCTCCTCTTTTTTTTTCTTTTCTTTTTCCTTTCCCTAATTTCTTCAGTTTGTTTGCCTAACACAATCATCAACAAATTGGTACAATTTTGACTTTTTAAGATTTTGTGATTTGCTTGGATTAATTGTTCTTGCTAGTGATTGAGAATATCCCTTAGAGTTTATATCTCAATTTTGAGGAGATTGGTTAAGTATAAAGCTGGTTTTAGTTGAAAATTCAAATTAAAACTTGAAGAAGAAGAAGAAGTTGGAGGAATTGTATGATAATTGTATCAAAATTGTATCTCATACAAAAGTACCTAAAACATAATTGTTCCATACTTATATCACAATTGTATCTAACTTGTATTTGAATTATTAATACCTAAAACAATACCTTATAAAACACTAACACAATTAGCATACATTTGTAATACAAAGTGTGACACATTTTTGAAAAATTATGATACGATAGTGATCTTAAGCTTTTTCAAGTTTAATCACAACTCTAAACTAAAAGTTTGATATAATATTATATTAGCATTGTATCAGATATTATTTTATGTATTAATGTATAAGATACAAGTAACATAAAATTTTAATATAATTGTGACGCAATACTAAAAATATTGTGATCACTTATCATACAATTCCTGCAACTTTATTTTCTTCGAGTTTCAATCTGAAATTTTACGTAAAACCAACTTTAAACTTAACCAATTTTCCTCAAAATTGTGATATAAACTACAAGGTATATTCTCCATCATTTGCAAGAACACCACAATCCACACAAATCAAAAAATTCATAAATTTCGTATATTGAATTAAAAATTTTGAAGCTTTTTAATGGATGTCGATGGAGAACCCTTTTTACTGTTGCAATTTTAGAGACAAAATTTTTTCATTTTCGTTTGCATTGTAAGAGAAGTTGTCACGACCCAAATTCTACTATACGCCGTTATGGCTCCCAACGTTGTCGCTAGGCAAGCCAACAGTGAACTAACCACATGATTGTTTCTTTAAACATTTTTGAAACAACTGATTTTTAATTTGTGCATAAATAGGAAGTAAGAACTTAATAAAATGAAAGATCAATAATTTTGAAAGCAAGCGAGATAAGTAAATATCCAAAAATAATCATGGCTCTACTAGTAAAATTTTCAAGACCTAGTGTAATAAATGTATGAGCTACTAGTAAAATATACAAAAGATTACTGAACTACTGTCTGAAATGAAGTAGACAGAAAGTAAAGGCAACAGAAAGACTTCATGTTTTGCGGAACGGCTTAGAAGGCAGCTCACCACGAAGTCTCGGAGAAATCAGGAGTGTGCGCCGGGATGATAACCATATGCATTTGCCTCAGATCCTGCACGGGTAGTGCAGAAGTGTAGTGTGAGTACATAAACAACACGTGTCCAATAAGTATCTAGTCTAACCTCAAAGAAGTAGCGACGAGTAGTCGACTTCAACACTTACTGTGGGGTAATAAAAAAATACTGTAACTCTAAATAAGCATGGGGTATGTAAATGATAATAAAATACAATAACAAGAAATAAATAAACAATTCTTTCTCTGATAGTAAGTCCCAAATCAACTTGCATCATTTAATACTTTAACCTCTCAAGCCAATAAAAACAATATCGAATATAATTAGGCTCATTATTACGCACGAATTATTCCGAGGACGTACGACCCGATCTAAAATACATATACATATATTGTGTGCACTGTCAGGGGTCAAATAGCACGAACCATAGATGCATCTATTAACCTGCTGAAGCAAACGGCCCGCTCCCATGAGAGTAGTGGAATTTACTTCGCTCGCGGAATATACTTGCGACGCGAGTGAACATAGATTTCTCAAAGTTATCATAATATTCCTCAATTCGTTCCAAAATAAGAAATTCAAACTGGAAACTTTTAAATCTTGAAATCCTAAATCTCAGCTCTATTCAAGGCAAATAGTAAGCATAATCAAATAACGGTGTCAGTAAAGCATGGTATAAACCTAAGACTACCCGGACATAAGCATAATTAGTAGCCATGTACGGACTCTCGTTACCTCGTGCGTACGTAGCCCCCACAACTAGAAGCACATATTAATTCAATTCACCTATGGGGTTAATTCCCTCTTATAAGGTTAGAAAAGAGACTTACCTCGTCTGAAAGCTTACTTTCTGGTACACAATTATGCTTTAAACCTTCAATTCAGTGCCAAATGACTCGAAACTAGTCAAATGTCATATAAAATATTCAATACATGTTCAAAAAATTCATATCCCAACTATCAAAATTATTACCAAACCCCAATTAAAGAATTCCTAAAATACCACGGGCCCACGGGTCCGGATTCCGGAAATTTTCGAAGAAAGCTGTTACCCATAACCTCGTGAACTCAAATATATGATTTTACCCCATTCCATAATTATTTTCGTGGTTAAATCTCATTTTTATCAAAACCTTAGGTTTTCTTAAAAAATTCCATAAATCCCACCATTTCCCATGTTAAATCTACTTATGATTCGTAAATTTAATTAAAGAATTGATAGGGATCACTTACCTGTTGATGTTGATGGAACCACTCTAAAAAATTCTCTCAAAATCATCCAAGTTAAGTGGGAAATGAGGGCAATAAATCTAAGTTCCGCATTAAAGCTGTTGCACATGTCGCAGGTCTCGCAATTGTGACAAAATCTTCGCAAATGCGAAGCTGAGCCCCCCTCTGTCAAGGTCGCAAATGCGACAAAATATTCGCATATGCGAAGGGAGGCTGGTCACAAACGCAACTGTAAATCTGGCAAATGTGAGTCATGCCTTGAACAGGCTTCTTCGCAATTGGGAAGCCTTTCTCGCAAATGCGAAACCAATTCTCACATTTACGATACTTGAGACACCAGCAAAAAAACCAAAAAAATTGAAGTCTTCTAATCCATCCGAACGCATACGAAACTCACCCGAGCCCTCGGGGATTCACAAGAAATGTCCACACAAGTCTAAGAGTATCATACGAACTCGCCTGCGCGATCGTAACACCGAAATAACATCTTAAATCACGAATCGAATTCCAAAACGCATGGATTAACTCATGAAACTCAAAAACTTCTAAAAAAACTTCAGCGTGTCTGATTCCTATCAAATCAACTCGGAATGGCGCCAAATATTGCGTGCAAGTCATCAACGACATTACAGAACTATTCTCGGTCTCGGAATCCCAATTAGACCCTATAACACCAAAACCTACTCCAAACTAAATTTAAAGAACTTTAAAACCTTCAAAGAGCCAACTTTCACTATTAGGCACCAGAACGCTCCTGGGTCGTCCAAAACTCGTTCCGAACATATGCCCAAGTCCAAAATTATCATACAAAACTATTGGAGCTGTCAAATCCTGATTCCTTTTACTCAAAAAGTTTACCAAAGTCAAATTTAGCCTTTTAAAGCCAAACCATGGAACCAAGTGTTTCGATTTTCACCTGAACCCTTCCAAATACCGAACTAACCATCCCCGCAAGTCATAAAAACAGTAAAAGCACATACGGGGAGTCTTATTTAGGGGAATGAGGTTCTAACAAGCAAAATGACTGGTCGGGTCGTTACATTCTCCACCTCTTAAACAAACATTCGCCCTAGAACGGGTCTAGAATCATTCCTGGAGTGCTGAATAGGTGTGGATATCTGCTCTGCATGTCCTCCTCGGACTCCAAATTCGCCTCCTCGATTGGTTGGCCCCTTCAGTGAACCTTTACCATGGAAATCCTCTTGGACCTCAACTAGCGAACTTGCATATCAACAATGGCAATTGGCTCCTCCTTATAACCCAGGCTCTCATCTAACTGAGTCGTGTTGAAGTCTAACACATACTTACGGAGCATAGACACATGGAAAATCGGGTGAACTCCCGATAGACTTGGAGGCAAAGCAAGCTCATAAGCACCCTCCCCAACTCATATCAACACCTCAAATGGGACTATAAACCTTGGGCTCAACTTTCCCTTCTTCCCAAACCTCATGATCCCCTTCATCGACGAGACTTTCAAGAGAACCTTCTCGCCCACCATGAATGATAAATCACGCGCCTTATGATCCACGTAACTCTTCTGTCTAGACTGTGCTGTGCGAAGTTGCTCCCGAATCAACTTTATATAATGACCCGACCGGTCATTTTGAGCTCTAGCATGTCGTTCAACGGTTTGAGGCCATGAGCAGCTTCACTTCAGGTATTATGGCTTGTACGCATGGTCGGAGTTGAATTCCAAGAAGTTCAGAGTTGATTTGGAGAGTAAATTCTCATTTCGGAAACATCAAAATGAAAGAATTGACTAAGATTGGATTTTTGAGTAAACGACCTTGGAATTGGGATTTAAAGGTTCCTGCAGGTTCGTATGATGATTTTGGACTTGGGCGTATGTCCGGATTGGGTTTTGGAAGACTCGGGAATGTTTCGGCACCTATTGTGGAAGTTAGCATTTTTGGAAGGATTTCATCAGTTTGGGTTAAAGTGCCTTTCAGTGTTATCAATGTCAGTTTGGGATTCTGAGTCTGGCGATAGCTCCGTATGGTGATTCTGGTATTGGGAGTGTGATCGGAAGTGAATGCAGAGGTCTGTAGGTCATTTGGCTAAAGATAGAAATTTGAAGGGTTTTGAGGAGTTTGACCGGAAGTGGACTTTATGATATGGGGGTCGGAATCCGATTTCGGAAGTTGGAGTGGGTCCATAATGTCAAATATGACTTGTGTGCAAAATTTGAGGTCAATCGGACGTGATTTCAAAGGTTTAGACATCGAAAGTAGAAGTTTGAAATTCTAAAGTTCATTAAGCTTGAATTGGGGTTCGATTCATGGTTTTAGCATTTTTTGATGTGATTTGAGGCTTCGAGCAGGTCCGTACCATGATATGGAATTGAGTTGTACGATTGGACGGGGTCCCGGGGGCCTCGGGTGAGTTTCGGACGTGCGGGAGGAGTTGGAAGCACACCAGATTTTCTAGTGTTCTTAGCAGCAGTTGCAGGTGTCGCAAATGCGAGAAATTGTTCGCATTTGCGATGGAGCTTGACCTGGGGCAGAGTCCGCATTTGCGATGTTTTGGTCGCATTTGCGACCTCAGGAGAGTTCGCATTTGCGACCTTGACAGAGGAGGCCCATGTTCGCATTTGCGATGGTTTTGTCGCATTTGCGAACCAGGTGTCGCAAATGCGACTTCTGAGGCCTGTGCACAGCTATTAATTTCGAGACTTAGGCCATTTAGCTCATTTCCTTTTATCTCTTCAGCGATTTTGGAGCTTTTGGAAGAGGGTTATCACCTAGCACTTTGAGGTAAGTAATTTCTACACAACATGAGTTAAATACATAGATTAAGGGTAGATTAACATGTAAAAATTAGGGAAAATCAAGGGTTTGGGTGAAAACCTAGGGTTTTGATAAAAACAAGATTTAATCACGAAATTTGTTATGGAATGGAGTAAAAATTATATATTCTTGATCCTCAGGTTATGGGTAACAACTTTGTTCAAAAATTTCCAGAATCTGGGCAGGCGGGCCCGGGTATGAATTTTAGGAACCTTGCATTTAGGGTTGGGAAATTGGTTTAATAATTAGAATATGAACTTTTGAGCATGTATTGACTAGTTCTTACCCCATTTGAATAGTTTTGGATCGTTCGGCACCGATTTGGAGGTTTGAGCGCGTTCTTGAATTGGGATATAGGCTTCGAAGGGAAGTGAGTCTCCTTTCTAACCTTGTAAGAGGGAATTGTCCCCAAATGCGAATTAATTAGTTATGTATTGCTATTTGTGGGGGCTACGTACGCACGAGGTGACGAGAGTCCGTGCGTAGCTACTATTATGCTTATGTCCGGGTAGTCTAGGACCCAAAAACATGCCTTACTTGAAATAATTGTAGCCTTATTGATAGTTTAAATTGCTTTAATCGTATCGAAGTGGTAAATGACTTCCTAAAAGAGTTAAACACTGTTTCCTCGACTTGTAAAAGAGAAATTTACACCTCCTTGAATAATTGCTTCCCTAATGAAGTCTAAATTGACTGTTTGAAAGTGTGTTTGTATGTGTACCTGTGTCGCATGTATGATTCGCGAGCGTGGTAATAGATGCATCTATGGTTCGCGCCATTCGATCCTCTTATAATGCAAAGTTTAAATATTTGTTGATTGGGCCGTACGACCTCGGCATGATTTGCGCATGCTTGTATTGCTTGCCTTGAACTTCATAAATGTCGATATTTGTTCTCCCTGGCCTGAGATAAATATATAAATGATGGAAATGAAATTTGGGAATTTCATATAAATGAAAGAATTTTTTACTTGCCTCATGCTATTGAGTTACAACCATATTTATGAAAATTATCGATTTACTATATATTGGTACATTATTATTGGACCACTAGTAAGTGTCGAGGTCGACCTCTCGTCTCTACCTCTTCGAGATTAGACGGGATACTTACTGAGTACACGTTATTTTTGTACTCATGCTACACTTGCTGTGCATTTTTATAGCACAAGCACATGTACCTCTAGCGGCCTAATTGGCGTATCAGCATGGATGATACGGAGACTTAGGTGAGCTGCATCTCTCGAGGCGACCCGCAGCCAACATAGTCTCTTTCAGCGTATAGTATTTACCTTCTGTCCAATTTGTATTTCGGACAGTTATAGTACTTCATTTGATTTCCTAGAAATAGCTCATGCACTTGTGACACCGGGTTCTGGGATATCAATGGAATTATTTCGTATTTTAAAATTGTTAAAGGTATCATTATTATTCAGCGAAATTTATTGATTATTATTTAATTGTATGAAGGAAATGATTTCAGAAATATCTAAAACGAGAAATTACTAGTTATTTGGTGTTGACTTGCCTGACAGTGGTTTCCGGCGCCATCACGACCCTTAGTGGATTTTGGGTCGTGACAACATGGTATCAGAGCACTAGGTTTCCTTAGGTCTCACGAGTCATGAGCAAGTCTAGCAGAGTCTCGCGGATCGGTACGGAGACGTCTGTACTTATCTTTGAGAGGCTGCAGGGCTGTTAGGAGCACTTCCCTTCTTGATTTCCTCATCGTGCGATTTCATTTCCCTTGAGGCTTATGCCTTCATTTCCTTTCCATTCAATCTTATGTGACGCGAAGCGCTGGTCCCGAATCGGTGAGTGAGTAATTGTAATGGTACTACGAATGTGGTGCGGGATGTTTCTCCTTGCGTGGTTGTTTGAGCTATTGTCGTCGCCTTGTGGAAAGATATTTTGTCGTTTCAGCTCAATAGCTGTACTTCTGAGAGCGCTAAGGCTAGGCACAAGTTGCCATAATGCTTATGAACGGTTGTCGTGCAGTATTGACGTGATGGTAGGATGCTTGCCTATGTGTCGGGGCAGTGAATGACTTGAAACGAGGTTTACTCAGTGCATGATTCAGAGATTCGGTATTTTATTCTCGGCGGCGGAAAGGCAATCGGGCTAAGAATGTTCAGATTTGGGTTGATGGAGTAACGAGACTTGGTATTTGCGAGCGTGGTGGAATTTTCATCTGTGATGAGGTGTCGTTGTCCTTGTTAAATGTACTAAGTTCGCCGGTGTTACGATCTCCTACAATTCACCTTTGGAGCAGGATATTGAGATAGTATTGAAGAAACGGCTGTCAGAGATCGCGGGGTACGGTGGTTCAGGATTGAATCGGTGTTCCTAATGTCAACGGCTCGGGGAAGATGATCTTGGAAAGGTTTAGAGTTAATAGCGGTCTGTTGGTTCAAGTGCTACCGAGATAGGTTTTGATCTAAGGCGTCAGCTGAGCAGCAAAGGATGAGGAAGGACATGTGGGAAATGTCATGCGGTGGTTAGAATTCTAGAAGGACAGGTGTATGAAGCGGAAGTCGAGTAGTTGCTTAAAGAAGAGGGGTTTTGCCAAAGTGGGAGAGTGTCAGAGTAACGTATGGGTCCTGTGGTAGGATGACTACACACCCGGAGAAAAAGTCTAGAGTGAATTGGGATTCAGGGTGGACAGTGACTGGGTTTACGGAATTGATTTGAAATATCGGCTATTATACGGCGAGAGATTTGATACGACAGGAAGGAGTTGCTTGATATGAAGAAGGATACAACCTGACTTCGAATTGGAACATATTATCGCACATTTAGTTGATGTCCATAAGAAGTGAATGGACTAGTGCAGCTGGCAAATGAGCACGGCCTTTTGATGGGTTACAAATGTCATAGTGATTGTACCCCTTGCAATGTCGTTGGGAGATGTCGGCATGTAATTTCCACATATGGGTTATCTCCTGTGAGCAGATAAGTAGTCGCATCGTTTGCAAAGCTTCTGCGAAGAATTCTACTAGCTATACGGTAAAGAGATCGGCCATATAAATGAGGTTAATGATTCAGAGTATTCATAAAGGGTTTTATTGATGGATTTCGAGGAATTTGGCGGTTTGATCGCACAAGGTTACGTCAATAAGAGATAGGGAATCTTGGTGGGTTCCAGAGTTGTGTAATGGTGGTTTCAAGCTAAGTGGGAGAGTCGCACCGCCTACGATTGGGTTGTATGGTTAACTTCTTGTAAGGTTTTGGATTATCGGCGTATTGGTAAGTATTTCGGCTAAAAGAAAAGAATATAAGTGGTAATTGGAGCAAAGGAATTTGTAAAGGTGTGCTATAGTTGGCCTTATCGACTCATGTTCAGGCTTTGGGAAGACTCAGGATTTGTGTTTCGTACGGAGGTGATTTACAAGAAAGTGATTCGGTCGGGTGCTTCATCGAGATGGGTGTTCATATGCCAGCGGAGCCTCGGACTCGATTATATTAGGGACCAAGCCAGAGTGGATGACTTTCAACAACGGTCCTAGTGAATGCAAAGGTTAAAAATACGGTGCCTAAGGATTCAAGCCCGCAGTATGGTTAAGAATCGAGCATTTGTAGCAGATTGTGATAAGAGGCTCGGAATGTTCTATGATGTTTTTGACTTGGAGTATAGCATTGGGAGGAAAAATGGGTGTATCAGTTGAAGATGCGAATTTGCGTGCAGGGAGTGTATGAAACGGTTCATGGGTTTGGAGACAGGATTGTCTTGTGGAATGGGGTCACTCAAGGTGAGTGCGGATTTAGGTTGGTGATGTAAGGAATGAAGCTATTATTATCTCTAAGGCAAGTTAAGGATGAATTAGAAGAAGATAGATTGGTTAGCCATGGTTGAATTGGCATAGTGGTGGCGGTACGTGCGAGGCTCGACAGCCGTCGTAATTGATTTTGTTTGGAAGTATTCAAGTATCATGGCCTGTTATGTTGTAGGCGGATCCCGGAAGGGTTATGATGGCTTAGACCACTACTTGAGGATTTGAATGTTCTACAGTTATGAGAATTCACTCGCATGTTGCTATGGTTCTCTTGGAATGAGTTAAGTAAAAGGTTTCTGTATGACGAAGTGTATACCCTATTAGTGGTTAAGGAGTTATGATGAAATTCTATTACTGTCGCATATTGGCATGATTAGGTGTAGTGAGCGACATGAAAATTGAAAGTGAGGAACCCAGGTTGCGGTTCGGTGTTGGCAAGGATGTCACAAGCTCGGAGGAGCAGGAAAGGGATTTGAATGTTTAGAGTAAGTTGGCATTATCTTCAGCGTCACTTGAGATTGGGTTTTTGTAAAAGAGGCTTTGCAACCTGGTTATGGATTCTTGTTATGCCTTACAGCATTAGTGCAGTCGGTGGTAGGGATGTGCAGACTTGCTATCTGGCGCAGAAGGTCGTGGGAGCGTGTCTCACAGGGAGATTTTATGAGTGCGACATGTAGTCACTTGATCGATTGGAAGTTTAAACCTAGTATAAAGATTGTGGTGATATCGCTAAATTGAAAATTTATGCCTAAAGGGCAGTCAATTTATTGGGTTTTTGACGGTGGAGGTTTACTCCGGTTATGATGGTTGTTCTTGTGAGTTATAGGAAAAAAGGGTATTTATGGACCCTAGAAAGGTTATTTGCCTAGTTCGGTACGATCAGAATCGACTCGAGGTCTGTGGATGGTTTTAAATATGAATATGGGCTCTATACTAGGCCGGATGTGTTCATTTCAGCATAGCTCTCCTTATGAAGGAGTACTCGAACGTTGGATGCTATTTCGTCTTCAGCTATTACATGTAATGCTATATTGGGCCGTGTGAGTTGCGAAATAGCTCGATAAATTTCTTGCGTGTTAAGGTTCTGCGTAGCGATGGTGTTATGTGAGCAGGATGGCTCTTGCGATTCAGATTATATATCGCACCTCAGTTGTGCTGGGGTTTTGTAGCTTATTGCGCTATCTGTCTTCCCAGGGATGATATTATGTACTTAGTGTGCTTACAACCGATATTCGGTATTCAGTAATAATGAGCAATTTAGCTCGGTATGTATCTTCTTGTGTGAGTTCTATGTGTGGATCGGGTGGCACGCTACCACGGGTATGTTGTTTGGATCGGGTTGCACGCTGCAACAATGTGATGATGATTGCAGTCCCTTATGTTCTATTCTGTATGTTTGTTTCCCATGTTCTGAGGAAGGTTCATGACACCTTTTCGGTTGTCTAATTAGTTTCGTGGTTTGAGTAGTCTCTTCCAGGGTTCGATTTCCTTATGTATCACGTTCGAGTTGTGGCATATCGGCTCATTTTGGCATCATATGAGACTTTTGGTCATGTCTGGGGTGGCTTATTGCCTGAGCAGTTCGTACCGGGTGAGACAAGGTTAATGGATCTAGGATCAGTGCAATCGGATTATATTAAGCATATTAAGGAGCAAACACCATTTTGTTGTTCAGGATGAGGTAATGATTCTTGTCAGGGGTATGGACACAATGATTTGGTTGACTCGGCAGATGGTTATGAATCTCTACACATCTCTTCCGTCGTGGAGGTATCGCAAAAGTTGGGACAAGATTCACATATTTCATGAGGTGCATTGTGAGCATCAGATTCGGGAAATGTCGGTTATTATGATCAGAGAATGTTATTATGGTCCTGTGAATGATGTGGTTGTCGATGCCCCCTTTTTCTCGCGAAATCGGGTTTACGACATTTGGGCGGACAACTCTTTTCCTTTTCGGAATTGGGTTTGAGATTTAGAAGAGTCGCCACCTAATGATTAAGTGCATTAGGACACTAAGAAGGAAATAAAAAGAAGAAGAACCAAAGAATGGGTAAGGGCTTGAAATTATCTCGGGGGAAGGTGTTAGGCAATCCCCAAGATCCACTAGTGTGGTTCCCGGCCATGCTATAATTGTGACTTTAAATATAAACAACAAATAAACATACAAGACAATTCTCACATAACGATTGCAAGTAGGGGAAGTATAAAAGTTAAATAAACGAGCTGAAATTTGGGACTAGGCGATTTCATAATTTATTTAAAGAATATACAAGTGCAGAAAAATGGGGGTCGAATAATTGATACAAATAATCAAACAAAGGGATGAAATGGGCGGAAATTTGGGAGAGAAAAACAATACTGGAAATTTAAAGAGATTTTAAATGATTAAAGCAAAGGACGAGGTTTAAAAGAACTGAAAACTGACAGTTTTAAAAATTCTGAAAGAAAGAAGTAAACACATAAAGAGGGAGGGGGTCCTAGGCTTATAAATAACATGGATCACCCGCGCAACACCCGGTAACCAATTATACTCGTGGTGTTATCGCGTTATCATCATATCCATGTCTACCCTTACCCACCCCGTTAAGGTACTAAAATGCGGAATGGTCTCGTTACTTATTGCATGCTACTACCCGTCCCAATCCTATCAGTCCCGGAGGCAGTTAGGACTAGTAATCCTAGAGGAAAGGGATATTGGCTTTTGAAGTTTTAAAAGGACAAAATCTAGTGCGACAAACAAAACACATAAGAGCAGTTAAGGGGAAAACACGTAGCAGTTAAGGCTCAAATAGGCCTCCTCATTCAAAGCAGAAATTGTTTAGCATGACTTACAAGTACTGGTTAGGTCTTTAATTAAACTTACGTAAAGGGGGTGGCTGATTTATTACATATTTTCAGATAAGAAGTCCGAATTACATATTAAAGACTGGTATAATTAATTGATTACCTAATGGTTTACCTAGGTGAAACCTATAGGCATGATGTCTAACAAGGTCAAACATACTGATTTTAAGGAAGATTACTGACTTTAGAAATAAACCAATTATGCGGATATTAACAACATTATTACTGATTTTAGACTTGCGGATAAATTAGATTTAAACGATTGCTCCTATAGGCATGAATTCTAAGCTTTACTGATTTTAAAACGGTTATGTAAGTGCAGGAATCCTATGAGCATGGTATCTAGGATGCAATCGATTATTCCTTAACCTATGGATTGTTTGCCTAATGTCATATGCATATGTAGAAAGTGCAAAAACTTATAGGCATGGCTTCTATATGATGAAATGCATAAATTATAGGCATGATTTTTATATGCAGTGAAACAAACTATAGGCAGGATCTCTATATGGGAAAATCGATAGGCAGGATCTCTATATGCAGTAATGAAATGGCTTATATGCAGGATTTCTATAGGCAGATACATAGACGAAAATGTTGTGATTGCAGAAACAAAGACCTAAAACATGATATCTACCCCCATATGCATAACATGAGAGACCCTCCCCCATTTTACTATACACACCATAAGTATTACAAAATCATTATGACTTGAATGAATCCAAAAAAGTAAATAAAAATTACATCAGAAATTAAAGTTCCAACCAAGGAGAGCCTAATTCAGACTCCTAGTCTGAAACATCAAATAAGCCAACTTCCAAGGATCAGATTTCCAAAGCCTTTCTTATCCTTTGGGTATGTCAAAGTTCCAAGGAGCTTCATGAACTCCAGGCAGTGCTTACACCCAATTACATTTGCAGGATCAGATTATAGTGCAGCGTGGAAGGGCCAGCCCTCAAATGTCCAAGTTTAGAGGGAACTCAAGGTCCCCATGGCAAGGCTCATAGGAGGGGGGCAGAACTTAGAGTATAAGAATAAGTTTAAGTGCAATAGAGGGGGAATGAGGGAAATCCATGACAAACTAGTGGTCATGCCCAGCAATTAGGATGCTGGCACACCCCTGACCAGCCTGTCAGCTTGAATTTGGGAGTTAGGACCTATTGAAGGTCAGGTTCAGACGTGGGCAGTAATTTGGATACTGCTAGGCCATGAACTTTAACTCAACACACAAAAGGGAATGGGGGTATGGGGGATTTATATCAAGCAGTAAACATAAAGGAAGTAATATACAGAACATGAGCAGCAAGGTAGACAGGAATAGAGCAACTGTAAAGTAAACACATAGGGAAAGAGCTGAAATCAAAATTGAGACATACCAGTTTCAGGGAAAACAAACAAGTAAAAATAGCAGTCTCGAAAAGCCAAGTTGCAAGCAAAGCAGTACAAAAGTCTCAGCAGAGAGTAGAGAGTTTGAAAGAGTATTGTGATTGAAAGTATGTGTGTGAGAGTATGAGTATTGGACTTTAGGATTCAGAAGTTCAAAGTTCTAAAGTTGTAAAGTTTTCAAAGCTTAAAAGCCCTTTTTTTTCAGTGCAGAAGGGTCGAGCCCCTTTTATAGTGCAGCAAATAAGCAAGAAAAAGGTAAGGAAATAACATTGTAATCAGTCTCCCTTTAGTTAAGGGATTCTGATTTCAAACGGGTAAAAACAATTAAGGAAAGGGGTTTGAATAATATTTTCCTAGCAGTATAATAAAGGGTAAGTACATAGAAGCTATTTAAGGAAACAAACGAATAGTACACGGTTTGTAAAAAAAAAGGAAAGGGAATCAACCAGTAAAATTAAAATTTCAGACTTTTACTTGAATGAATCAAGTCAGGAAAGGGGTAAAGAAAGGTTCAAGTAGGGAAAATCAGTCACAATCAAGTGAACACAATTAAATGAATTCGGAATCAATTAGTAGTTGGCAGAACCTTTTTGAAAGAAGAGTTCTCATATATAAAATACACAAATATATAAATCAAGAAAGGACTGTCAAGTTATTTAGAAGAGAGTTTAATCAAAGAAAAGTTCAGAATCATAAGCAAAGAGATACAGGTTCAATTTGCAGACTCATAGTGGGTCTGAGAGTCCAGGATCCCAAAGTGGAACCCTAACACAAACACAAAATCAAAATCATCAAGGGAAACTCCCAAATCCTAGGGTTTCACAATTAAGTCAAACATGGAGGTGAGAAAGCAAGCCATTTGTTTCAGAACCTCAGCAAAACAGATATGATAGCATGCTTGAACGACAAAGGAAGAAAAATCATGAAGAACATATTTGAGAAAACTCAGAACCTAAACAAGTTCAGAAGGGGGAGATAATACTAACTTGAACACAAGTAGATGAAGCATGTAAGAACATGAACAGAGTCCAGTAAACAAAATCAAATAAATTAAGGGTAGACACATATAGTAAAAGAGTAAAGAAAACATAGCAAAGATTAACAGGAGTAACATGTATAGTAGAAAAGAAAAGGTAAAATACAGTACATGCGTAAAATAAAAGAAATCACACGAGTAGGGTATACGCAAACACACATAAAGCAAAGAAGAAGAAAAATCAGAAAGATTTTTTTCCAAAAATCCTTTCAGAAACCCTAAAATTGGAGAGAAGCGATTTTGACAAAACTTTTGGGGAAACACTTTAGATGGCAAGAAAAGCATAGATACAGTATAGATCTAAACAAATAACAGTGAAAGAACCTCGAATGGCTTAGGGTTTCGGAGAAACCCTAGAAATGAGAAAGGCTTGGAGACAGGTCCGATCTTGAGTCGAAGAGGTCAAGAATCAGGCTCATGGGTCTCGAATGCCGGAGCATGGCCGGAGAAGCCATGGAATCAATGATCGGAGAAGATCGGAGGGAGAACCATCGAAGTCAGCCTTCCAGACTTCGAACATTCAAGGTCTAATGGTAGAGAGGGTGGGTAGAGACCATCCATGGCCTGGGAAGCCATGGATTCCGGTGAAAAATACGGTGAAGGAAGGTGGGAGGAGGCTAGGGTTCCGAAGAACTGATGAGAGGATTTGAGAGTGTTTTGCAATTCTAGGGTGGCGGGTCAGGTGAGAATGAGGGGGATTAGGGTAGGTCATTTAGTTTAATTATGGAAGGGTGAGTTTTGGCGGTTGATCTTGAGTGATCAACGGTCCAGATTTAGACGGGTAGGTGGGGAACGGGTTGGGTCATTTGGAATTGGATCGTGGGTTAGGTCCGGACTGAAATTAGGCTGATTAATTGGGTAGAATTGGGTCAATTTAGGGGCCAAAATTGAAATAAAATGGGGCTGTAATTGAAATAGAAATGGGGCTAAATATTAAATAGCCAATTTTCCCATTTTATTTATAAAAAATAGTAAAGATGATTTTAAAAGTAAATTAAAAATACTGGAACAATTAATAGTGTATAAATATTAATTTAAAAATACTGGACCTAATTTTACAATTATAAAATGGTATTAATCTTAACGTAGGCTACAATTACAATTATATACAATTTAGTCTTTTAAATACCAAATAAATTTGTAAAAAATATACAAAAAATTACCTTAGCTATATTTTGGTGTAAACATGAGAATACAATAGGTCATTCACCAAAATGATAAACTTTGGGAATAATTACTGATTTTTTGTATTGCTAAAATGGACAATAAGTTGATTTAAAAAATCATTAAAAAATTAGGAAAAATACCAATACACTTAGGTATGCTTATATATGCTATTTTGAAAGTACTTTGTATATAAAAAATTATATAGGGAAAAATTGGATATCAACAGTGGTGTATGGTGAGAATTCCGCAAAGTTATGCAGTCATGTTCTGGTACCTCGTGTAGTGATTAATACGGTGTTCATATATTGGAATCAGGCCTGGCGGATTCCGGATGTTGGAATTGGGATCTAAGATTATTTGCTTGAATAAAAGGGAATATCTTCGGGATTGATCGAGCTAATGTGCTCAACTGGGTTGTAGAAGCATGGGTAGGTGCACGAGGTGTTAAACAGTGATTTCGGACAACTCTAGTGCAGTTCTTATTGTCGACGCCCCCTTTTTCTCGCGAAATCGTGTTTACGACATTTGAGAAGACAACTCTATTCCCGTGTGGGAATTGGGTTTTTGGAATTGAAGAGTCGCCACCTAATGATTAAGTGCATTAGGACACTGAGAGTTTTGAGTTTGAAAACCAGAGTTCGGGTAAGGGCTAGAAATTATCTCGAGGGGAAGGTGTTAGGCACCCCTCAAGATCAACTAGTGTGGTTCCCGGCCATGCTATGTTGTGACTTTAATCCAAATAAGTATACAAATAACTTCACACATAAGGGTTACAAATAGATACGTAACAAGCATGTTGGAATCAAGGTCTAGATGATCTACAATTTGTTTGAGGGAGGGTCTAAATGCGGAGAATTAATCAAGACATTGAACAAACAAAGAAGAAAAATTTAGGGGAAAAAGGAATAATGCAGTAAAATTAAAGAGGGGTTTTGGGTAGTTGAAAAGACAGAATTTTATTGATATTAAAAAAAGTCCCATAAAGGAAAGGGGGTCCTAGGTTTGTAAAACACATGGATCATCCACACAACATCGGTAATCAATCGTACGCATAGTGTTATCGTGTGATCATCATCTCCATGTCTACCCTTCCCACCCCGTTAAGGTGTTTAAGCGCGGAATGGTATCGTTACCTACTGCATGCTATTACCCATCCCACCTATCAGTCCCGGAGGCGTTTACGACTACTAATCCTAAAAGGGAGGGAGCTTGGCTTTTCAGGGGTTTTAAAAGGATAAAATTCTAGGGCGACAAACAAAACACGTAAAGCAGTTAATGGGGAAATAAGAACAATTAAAGGCTCAAGTAGGCCTCCTCACTTAAAGAAACGAATTGTTTAGCATGTCTTACACATACTGTTTAGGTCATTAATTAAAATTAGCGCAGGAAGAATTGATTTACCACATATTTCCCAGATAGGGAGTCCAAATTAGTCCTGCTTAGATGTAGTTGTTGAAAACTGACAGTTGATTAATTATCTAACTATTTGTATGTTAAACAGGGCCTATAGGCATGATATCTATTAATCTAGGAACGGAGGAATAACTGATTGCAGAAAGTCATTAATTATAAGCTCTACGAGTGTTAAACAAATTGCCACTGATTTTAAACTTAGGAACGGGTAGCGATTCTGATTAAGTTGATAGTTCCTATAGGCATGCTTTCTAGGTGTAACTGATTTTGAGCAGAGATCCTATATGCAGGTCATCTATATGTAACGAGTTATTTTAACTCCTATAAGCGGGCTTGCCTAATGACAAATGTATATGCAAAGTGCAGGAAGTCCTATAGGCATATTATCTATACAATATGCAGAGCTTCATTATCGACTTATTGCCATGGTATTATTACAAAGTGTAGAAAACCTATGGGCATGGTATCTATGTGAAAAATGCAGGCTTTGAAAGTGATAACCCCTATGAGCATGGTTTCTAGGCGAGATGCAGATATCTACGTGAAAATGCAGAGTTTGAAAGCAATGATCCTATGAACATGATTTCTATGTGACATGCAGAATTTTAAAGGGTAAATATCCTATAGACATGATTTCTATGTGAAAATGCAGAATTTTAAAGAGTAAATATCTTATAGACATGATTTCTACCCCTTTGGCATGCATTCAGTCCCATCCCCTTTCACTATACCCCAGTAGTTATTACAAAGTTATTTACAAAGCTTATTACAGACCAAGCGAATCAGAAGGAATAATAAAATCACATCAGTGATTACATCTACATCTAATCAGCCTAATCCAGACTCAAAGTCTAATAATATGAGATAAACCAACTTCCAAGATTGGATTTTCAAAGCCTTTCTCTTATTGGGGATGTGTCAAAGTTCCAAGGAACTTCAAGAATTCCAGGCAATGCTTACACCCCAAATATCATTGCAGGGTTAAGAACATAGTGCAGTGTGGAAGGGCCAACCCTCAAATGTCCAAGTTCAGAGGGAACTCAAGGTCTTAAGGCAAGGCTCATAGGAGGGGGGGGGGGGGCAGAACTTAGAGACTAGGAGTAAGTGTAAGAGCAATGAAAGGGAATTAGGGGGAGCCAGGGCAGGCTGGTGGTCATGCCTAGCGACTGGAATGCTGGCACACCCCTGACCAGCCGGTCAGCTTAAAATTAAAGAGTTAGGACCTTTTGAAGGTCAGGTTCAGCACTGGACAGCAACTTGGATGCTGTCAGGCTATACCTTAACTCAATACACATAAGGGAATGGGGGCATGGGAAATTGAAAGAGGCTAGGATCCAAAGGGCCCAGTTTTAATCCATGACAATAACTTTGTATATTGCCATGTCTTAAACTACAGCCCAAGCACATAAAAGGGGGATGGGGATAGGGATTCATTGCAGCAACATATAGCAAGTTATGAGCATTACTTTAAAGTTGAACTCTACAAACCAGTAAAGTAGGCATGGGCATAAAAGCTTGTAAATAAACACATTGGAGTTGATGCTAGAATTAAAAGTAGGACATACCAGTTTCAGAAAAATAAATGAAAAGCAGAAGCTTTGGTAAGCCAAATTGCGAGCAAGCAATGCAAAAGATCTCAGAAGAGAGTAAAGAGTGCAAGAGAGTTTGTGATTCGAAAATCAGTGAATGAGGATTGTTGAAAGTATAGAAGGGAAGGCCCTTTTTATAGTGCAGCAAGTAAGTAAGAAAAGGTAAGGAAAATAACCTTGAAAATCAATTTCCCTTCAATTAAGGGATTCTGATTTTCAACGGGTAAAGATAATTAAGGAAAGGGTCAATCAGAATATTTTCCCAAGCAGTACAATAAAGGGTAAATACATAAAAACTATTTAAGGTAAAAGTCTAGTGGTACTTGATTTGTGAAAAATAAGGAAAGGGAATCAGTAAAACAACCAGTAAAAGAACCAAGTTGAAAGCCTTGTTCGATTGAACCGAGTCAGAAAAGTGGTAAAGGAAAGTTTAATTTAGGGGAAAATCAGTAACAATCAAGTAAGCAACATTAAAGGGATTCAGAAACAATTAACAGTTGGCAAAACCTTTGAAAGAGAAGCTCTCATATATAAAACACATAGACATGTCAAGCAAGAAGGATGTCATGCTAATTACAAAAGACTAGCAAGAAAGTTTCAAAATCACAAACGCAGAAAAAGTTCAAATTCAGTTCATAAACTCGGAGTGAGTCTGAGAGTTCGAGGTTTCAAAGTAGAACCCCTGTCCAAACACAAAATCAAACTTGCCAAAGAAACCCCCAAATCTTAGGGTTTTTAAACTCGAATTCGACACAGAGATGAGAAGGCAAGCTATTGAAACAGACTCAGAGACCTTTTTCAGAGTCTCATGAGAAAACATACAAGCACAATAGCAGGTTCAAGGCAAATAGAACATAGAAACTAATTTGAAGTACAGGGAACAAGTTTCAAGAAAAGCTTGGAATTTAAACGAGTTCAGGAGATAAAGGGGTAGTGTAAACTTAAGGAAATAGTCGATGAAACACATCTAGAAAGAACAAAGTCTGGCAAAGGCAAACAAAGGACTAAAACTCAGTAGGAAAACACAGTAAAGGAACACATAAGATAGGCATGTGAGAGCATGATATTGAAACCAGTAGGAGACAGAACGGAGCACAACAGAAAACTTCATAATACAGCAAATATAAGAACACACGAAAAATCATGCGAGTCAGAAAAGAGCAAATAAGAACATAGCAGGCACCAAGAAAAGAAGAAGAAGAAGAGTCAGAAATATTTTCAAGAACCTTTTCCAGAAACCCTAATCGAAAAGAAGTAACTTTTTGAAAGAAAATCGGAGAAAACGTTTAAGAAACTTAAGCAATATTGCAAACATATAACAGATCTAAAAATAATCGGAGAGAACCTCGATAGTTAGGGTTTCAGATGAACCCTAAAATGAGAAAGGCTTCGAAAATGTCCGATCTAAGTCGGATGAGGGAGAATCAGGCTCTTGAGTAATCAGTAAAGAAATAAAAGAGCCTTAAGGAAAGAGACGAATGACGAACTCAA
>NW_017674849.1:0-6100 GCF_001879085.1 Nicotiana attenuata | reverse complement strand
TAGAAATGCCTAAATGTCTGTACTCGGTACAATGAAGACAAAACTGAAAACATAGAAGGGACTCCGGCCTGCGAACGCCAGCTAGGCTACCTCGTAAGTCCCGGGACTAAAGTCAGCTCCCGATCGATATCCTACTGCTGTGGTCCAAAAGCTGCTCCAGTACCGTGATCTGTGCAAAAGAGCACAGAAGTGTATTATCAGCACAACCGACCCCATGTGCTGGTAAGTGCCTGGCCTAACCCCGGCGAAGTAGTGACGAGGCTAGACAGGACTACCAAACCAACCTGTGCAGTTCAATATATATATAATGCAATAAAAGGAAAGAACAAAGAAATTTAACAGATAAGAGGGAGGGAAGCATACTATGGGGGAGTATAGTCCGGATATAAAGTCAACAATTTAAGTAAGAAACAGGGCAATAACAATAACTAATGAGAGCAGAAAAATAATCAATAGTTGCACGGCATCAACCTTCGTGCTTTTACGCTCATTCTCACCAAAAGCAATCAAATAAAGTGCACGGCATCACCCTTCGTGCTTTCCCTCACATAACTCTCATATCATAGCACGGAATGATCCTTCGTGCAATTATAATCAAATCAGAGCACGGAATGTCCCTTCGTGCATAAATAATCAAAACCTGGCACGGAATGACCCTTCGTGCAAATATAATCAAAACATGGCACGGAATGACCCTTCGTGCAAATGTAATCAAAATATGGCACGGAATGACCCTTCGTGCCTTATCACTCTTCCTCACCCAAACAGTACTCACAACCAAACGAGGCGAGGGGATAAACAATTAATAAGAAATGTCCTGACAAGGGAATTACACAATTAACAACTAAATCCAGGCAAGGGAGCAACAACAATACTTTCACCTCCCGGCAAGGGAGATAATCAATATATTCAATCCATCCCGGCAAGGGATTAATCACATCTCTTTCTATTTCTTTCATTTCTTACTCAATAGTCTTATTATCATTCAAGCCAACGCTCCAAAGAATTTACAATTCGTAATTTAGTCCCCATACTCTTCACATTTGCATAGAATACATCAATTAACATGGAAGAGTCATAACAATATCAGGATAAGTGCATACAAGGACCCACGGTCATGCTAGACACCGGTGTATAGATACTCGTCACCATGCCTATACACCGTACTCGATCATTTAGCAATCAGCAAATAATAAATACACTCTAATCCTATTCCTTCAAGCCAAAGTTAGATCAAACACTTACCTCCAATGCTCCAAACTCGACTCAAGCCTCTAGTATCGCTTTACCCTTCGAATTCCCCGCCAAACCGCTCGAATCTAGTCATAAATTACTTGAATGTATCAACAAAGGCTAATCTAATAAACTTGAATGCATGAAAAGTGAATTTCCCAAGTTTGTTAAAAAATTCCCAAAATGCCCCCGGGCCCACGTGGTCAAAACCCGAGGTTCGAACCAAAACCCGACTACCCATTCCCCCATGAACTCAAATATATAAGTTATTTTGGAATCGGACCTCAAATTGAGGTCCAAAACCCACAAATTTAGGAACCCTAGTTCTACCCTAAATTCCCAAATTCCCCTATTAAAATCTTTGTTTTGAAGTTGAAATTATGTTTAAAAATGTTAAGGAGTAAAGAAAATAAGTTAGAAATCACATACCAATCGTTTTGAAGAAGTAGAATCGTTTGGAAAATTGCCTCTTATGTTTTGGGTTTTGAAAAGGTGAAAAATGACTGAAAATCCCGACTTTATATACTGAACTGGAGACCCGGCACGGACCGCTCAAAAATGCCCCACGGCCGCGCCGAGGAAGGGAGGGAAACGACTCTCTGAACCTACCCAGCGCGGACCGCACTGATTTGGTGCGCGGCCGCGCTGGTCGTCTTACCCCTTGGCCCTCTGAACCTAGCCACGCGGACCGCGCAGAAATGCACCGCGGCCGCGCGACTTCCAGCGCGGACCGCACGTAAATGACCGCGGCCGCGCTAGGGGCCTGCAACACCTGGACTTGCAAATTTCTGATACTTAAGTCTAAGACCCTCCTTGGACCCACTCAAAACTCACCCGAGCCCTCGGGGATCCAAACCAAACATACACATAACTCCAGAATCATCCTACTGACTCATCCGTGCGATCAAATCGCCAAAACAACATCGAATTAGGCCTCAAGACGCATGATTTCCTTCCAATTTTCATGAAACATCAAATTTACTGCTTTTAGCTCAAAACACGTCAAATGACGTCCAAATATAACCAAACTTCACAACAATAGCTTAACTCATATTTAAGACTTGTGCCGGGCGTCGGAACCAAAATACGAGCCCTACAGCACGGTTCTCTAAACAAATAACACTTTCCAATTCCTTAATTATTTTCAGAAAACAATTTCACGTAAAAATTCATTCCTCGGACTCGGGACCTCGGAATTTGATTCCGGGCACACCCCCAAGTCTCATATTTTCCTACGGACCCTCCGGGACTGTCGAATCACGAGTCCGGGTCTGTTTGCCCAAAAGGTTGACCGAAGTCAAACTTAATCAATTAAAACATCAAAAATTTATTATTTTTCTCACAAATTCATTATTTAAACGTTCCGGCTACGCGCCCGGACTGCGCACACAACTTCGAGGCAACCCCCAAGTGATGTTTTCACGGCCTCAGAAATAAAGAGTGAGTAGGAATACAGGTGATGACCTCTTTGGGTCGTCACATTCTCCACCTTTAAAACAACCGTTCGTCCTCGAACGGACAAGAGAAAGAAGTACCTGAGTCAGGAAAAAGATGGGGATAACGGCTCTGCATATCAGCCTCGGACTCCCAGGTCGATGCCTCAGGAGGCTGACCTCTCCACCGAACACGAACAGAAGGAAAGCTCTTCGACCTCAACTGACGAACCTGCCGGTCTAGAATAGCTACCGGCTCCTCCTCATATGATAAGTCCTTGTCCAACTGGACAATACTAAAGTCTAACACATGGGTAGGATCGCCGTAATACCTACGAAGCATAGATACATGGAAAACTGGGTGCACGGCTGATAAGCTAGGTGGCAACGTAAGTCTATAAGCCACCTCACCCACTCGATCAAGAACCTCAAACAGGCCAATGTACCTAGGGCTAAGCATGCCCTTCTTCCCAAATCTCATCACGCCCTTCATAGGCGACACTCGGAGCAATACCCTCTCACCAACCATGAAAGCTACATCTCGAACCTTACGGTCTGCATAACTCTTCTGCCTAGACTGAGCTGAACGAAGCCTCTCCTGAATGATCTTGACCTTATCTAAGGCCTCCTGAACTAAATCTGTACCCAATAACCGAGCCTCTCCCGGATCAAACCACCCAACCGAAGACCGACATCGCCTACCATACAACGCCTCATAAGGAGCCATCTGAATGCTGGACTGGTAGCTGTTATTGTAGGCAAACTACGCTAAAGGCAAGAACTGGTCCCACGAGCCTCCAAAATCAATGACACAGGCTCGGAGCATATCCTCCAATATCTGAACAGTCCGCTCGGACTGGCCGTCTGTCTGAGGATGGAACGCTGTGCTTAACTGAACCTGGGTGCCTAACTCCTGCTGAACTGCTCTCCAGAAGCGCGAGGTAAACTGCGTACCCCGATCCGAAATAATAGATGTCGGCACCCCATGAAGGTGAACAATCTCTCGGATGTAGATCTCGGCTAACCTCTCCGATGAATAAGTGGCTGCAACAGGAATAAAATGTGCTGACTTGGTCAGCCTATCAACAATGACCCAAATAGCATCAAACTTCTTTCGAGTCATCGGGAGTCCCGTAACGAAATCCATGGTAATCCTCTCCCACTTCCACTCGGGTAGCTCAATCCTCTGAAACAAACCACCAGGCCTCTGATGCTCATACTTAACCTGCTGACAGTTCAAACATCGAGCCACATATGCGACAATATCCTTCTTCATCCTGCACCACCAATAATGCTGTCGCAAGTCCTGATACATCTTTGCGGCGCCCGGGTGAATAGAATATCGAGAAATATGGGCCTCCGCTAAGATCTACTCTCGAATCCCATCGACATTGGGCACACAAACTCGTCCCTGCAACCTGAAGGTACCATCGTCATCTAAGGTCATCTTCGTGGCACCTCCACGCTGCACCGTGTCTCTCAGGACACACAAATGGGGATCATCAAACTGCCGATCACGGATGCGCTCCAATAATGAACAACGAGCGACCGTACAAGCTAACACTCTGCTAGGCTCAGAAATGTCCAACCTCACAAATCGATTGGCCAAGGCCTGAATACCCAAAGCAATCGGTCTCTGGCTGACCAGAATATAAGCAAGACTACCCATACTGGCGGACTTCCTACTTAATGCGTCGGCCACCACATTGGCCTTACCCGGGTGGTATAAGATAGTAACATCATAATCCTTTAGCAACTCCAACCACTTCCTCTGTCTCAGATTCAACTCCTTTTGCTTGAACAAGTACTGAAGACTCTTGTGATCGGTGTACACCTCACACGTCACACCATATAGGTAATGCCTCCAAATCTTCAAAGCATGAACGATGGCTGCTAACTCTAGATCATGAACCGGATAGTTCTTCTCGTGGATCTTCAACTGCCTCGAAGCATAAGCAATGACTTTGTCATCCCGCATCAATACTACACCAAGTCCAATACGGGAAGCATCACAATAAACTGTATAAGGCCCAGATCCCGTGGGCAAGACCAACACCGGTGCCGTAGTCAGGGCTGTCTTGAGCTTCTGAAAGCTCGCCTCACACTCCTCCGACCATCTGAACTGGGCACCCTTCTGGGTCAACCTGGTCATCGGGGCTGCAATAGATGAAAACCCCTCCACAAACCGACGGTAGTAGCCTGCTAAACCCAAGAAACTCCGAATCTCAGTAGCTGATGCTGGTCAAGGCCAGTTCTTGACTGCCTCAATCTTCTTCGGGTCCACCTAAATACCCTCTGCTGATACAACATGACCCAGAAATGCGACCGAACTCAACCAGAACTCGTACTTCGAGAACTTAGCATACAACTGACTATCCTTCAGAGTCTGGAGAACCAGCCTAAGGTGCTGCTCGTGCTCCTCCTGGCTGTGGGAGTACAACAAAATATCATCAATAAAGACTATCACGAACATGTCCAAGTAAGGTCTGAACACTCGGTTTATCAACTCCATAAATGCGGCTGGGGCATTGGTCAACCCAAACGACATGACCAAAAACTCATAATGCCCATACCGAGTGCGGAATGCTGTCTTAGGGACATCAGACGCCCTAATCCTCAACTGATGGTAGCCAGATCTCAAGTCTATCTTGGAAAACACCTTCGCACCCTGAAGCTGGTCAAACAAATCATCAATCCTCGGCAGTGGATACTTGTTCTTTATCGTCACTTTGTTCAATTGCCGGTAGTCAATACACATCCTCATCGATCTGTCCTTTTTCTTCACAAATAACACCGGCGCACCCCAAGGAGAAACACTAGGCCTGATAAAACCCTTCTCTAGCAAGTCTTGCAACTGGTCCTTTAACTCCTTCAACTCCGGCGGGGCCATGCGATATGGCAGAATAGAAATAGGCTGCGTGCCTGGGGCCAGATCAATACAGAAATCAATATCCCTGTCGGGCGGCATACCCGGCAGGTCTGAAGGGAAAACCTCGGGGAACTCCCGGACAATAGGAACAGAGTCAATAGAAGGAACCTCCGTGCTGGAATCGCGAACATACACCAGATAAGCTAAACACCCCTTCTCGACCATGCGTCGAGCCTTCACATATGAAATAACACTGCGGGTGGCATGACCTGGGGTCCCTCTCCACTCCATGTTGACATCCAATTTTGACCCTCCTTTCTTCCAAACTATCTCTTTAAGCTTCTAATATTACTAATAATTTAAGAATAATTATTTTACAAGTTGTTATCCGAAGATAGACCTAATTAGTATCATTATTTTTATTATTCTATTATTATTATTATTATTATTATTATTATTATTATTACTACTACTAACATAAGATATTATTATTATTATTATTATTATTATTATTATTATTATTGTTGTTGTTGTTGTTGTTGTTGTTGTTGTTGTTGTTGTTGTT
>NW_017674848.1:0-82900 GCF_001879085.1 Nicotiana attenuata | reverse complement strand
TATCATGGATGACATGGTAGCCAATGCATCGGCGAATTTATTCTGGATTTTGGGAACATGTCGGAATTCTGTCTTTGTGAACCTCTTTCTCAACTCCTGTACATGATGCAGATACGGGAGTATCTTGGAGTTCTTGGTTGCCCATTCCTCTCGTACTGGATGTCTAAGTAAATCTGAATCTCCAATTATTAGCAGCACTTGAATGTTCATGTCAATGGCTATCTTGAGCCCTAATATGCAGGCTTCGTACTCGGCCATATTGTTAGTGCAGGGGAACTTGAGCTTGGCGGACACTGGATAATGCTGGCCGGTTTCTGATACCAAGACTTCTCCTATGACAACTCCTTTGAAGTTTGCTGCTCCATCGAAAAGCATTCTCCAACCATCATCGGACTCTGCAATATCTTCTCCTACGAATGATACTTCTTTATCAGGAAAATACTTTTTCAGGGGTTCGTATTCTCCATCCACGAGATTCTCAGCGAGGTGATCCGCCAGGGCCTGTCCCTTGATCGCTTTCTGAGTTACGTAGACAATGTCAAACTCACTCAATAGGATTTGCCACTTGGCTAGCTTGCCAGTGGGCATGGGCTTCTGAATGATGTAATATAAAGGATCCATCCTTGATATGAGGTACGTAGTATAGGCACAGACTTAATGCCTTAGCTTTTGAGCGACCCAAGTCAAAGCACAACAAGTGCGCTCCAAAAGAGAATACCGGGCCTCATATGGAGTGACTTCTTGCTGAGATAATAGATGGCATGTTTCTTCATTCCTGTTTCATCATGTTGCCCCATAACAAAACCGAAAGCTCCGTCCAACCCTGCAAGGTAGAGTAGTAGGGGTCTACCCGGCTCGGGCGGGACCAAGACTTGTGGTGTTGACAAGTACTCCTTGATTTTTTCAAAGGCCTTTTGACAGTCGTCAGTCCATTTGGTAGCGGCGTCCTTCTTCAACATCTTAAAGATTGGCTCGCAGATGACTGTGGACTGTGCTATGAACCGGCTGATGTAGTTGAGTCTTCCCAAGAAACTCATCACGTCCTTTTTGTTCTTTGGCGGTGGTAGTTCTTGAATGGTTTTGACTTTTGATGGATCCAGTTCTATTCCTCGGCGGATCACAATAAACCCAAGCAGCTTCCCAGCAGGAACCCCAAATGCACACTTTGCATGATTTAGTTTCAGGTTGTACCTCCGCAATCTGTCGAAAAACTTCCTCAAATCTTCCATATGATCCGCGGACTTCTTGGCCTTGATGATGACATCATCCACATATACCTCAATTTCCTTGTGTATCATATCGTGAAAAATGGTAGTCATGGCCCTCATATAGGTGGCCCCTGAATTCTTCAGGCCGAACGACATCATTTTGTAATAATACATTCCCCACGGCATAATGAAAGCCATTTTCTCAGCATCTTCTTCATCCATCCAGATTTGATGGTAACCGGCGAAACAATCCACGAATGACTGCAGTTCATGCTTGGCGCAATTTTCAATCAGGATGTGTATATTCGGCAAAGGGAAGTCGTCTTTCGGACTGGCCCGGTTGAGATCCCGGTAGTCGACATAGACTCTAACCTTCCAGTCCTTCTTTGGTACTGGTACAATGCTGGCTAACCATGTAGGGTACTCAACTACCCTGAGAACTTTAGCTTTGACTTGTTTAGTGACTTCTTCCTTGATTTTCAAACTCATGTCAGGCTTGAACTTCCTGAGCTTCTACTTTACCGACGGACATGTTGGATCAGTTGGCAGTTTATGGGCCACGATAGATGTACTTAAACCAGTCATGTCGTCATATGACCAGGCGAATATGTCCTCATATTCCCTTAGAAATTCTGTGTATTCCTTCTTTTCTGATGGCGACAAATGAACGCTGATTCGTGTTTCCTTGACATTTTCTGCATCTCCCAGGTTAACAATTTCTATCTCGTCCAGGTTGGACTTAGGTCTGTTGTCAAAGCTCTCTACTTCTTTGACAACTTCCTCTAGTATATCATCTTCCTCTAAATCAATGTCCGTTTGTTGCGTTGTCTCATTGCATGTCACAGTCATTGGTTCATCAAGATAAGTAATAGTAATGCTGTATAAATGAAGTAAATAAGAGAAAAATAATAATAAGTGTCGATTCATAAGAATAGTCGAAATGCTTTTGATAAATTTCATAATTGTTTTGAACATTTAAGATCTTATTGCGGGAACAAAAATGCGAAAAGAAAATCTTCTAGTAAATAAAAACAATGCATGATGCTTGTTTAACCTTGCTACCCCGAGGCTTGCTGGGCTCTGGTTGTTCTGATAGACTAGTTATTGAGGCGCGCTCCTCTGCTTACGGGCTGTATGGAAGGGCCTTCCTCCCCCTCCTCCTCAAGGATAACACAACAATCCATATCATCGTCTTCTAAAAACAAGTTTTTCACTGCTGCGAGCGCCTCTTCTTCATCCGTCCCATAGACGACGTCAGCCTGTTAGAAAGTCTGCTCTAAGTGCGGTATCGGTTGCTCCAGTGGGTAGTAAGGACCATGCCATGGCGGCGACCAGTTGTTGAACTCTTCCCAAGTGTATTCGTATCCCAGACCGAAAGTAGTGCCGTGCTTCTTGAGCTTTATGGGTTTAGTAATCCCGGGAGGTTCTTGCCAAGCCCCTTGCCAGGTTCGTACCCGCTCGAGATCTTGTTGTCCCACCATTTATCTTTGTTAACGGCATTGACTCGCTCGATGTGGTGGTAGGTCTCCCCACCTAACTTTCTTCTTCCCCCTATTGCCGGAATGGTCTGACGACTGTATATAGGATTGCTGCCATCACCGTGAATGATCACTTCCTGGTGATTCCATTCAAATTTCACGGCCTGATGCAGTGTCGAAGCCACAGCCCCCACAGAATGAATCCAAAGGCGTCCTAACAGCAGGTTGTAGGATGCTGGCACATCTATCACCTTGAACTCAACATCGAACCAAGTTGATCCCATCTGCAGACACAAGCTAATCTCACCGATGGTGGACCTCTGAGACCCATCAAAAGCTTTTACGTTGATAGCTCCTTCTTTTATCTCGTGCAAACCTTTGCCCAACTTCTTTAGCATTACCAGAGGACATATGTTAAGGTTGGAACCCCCGTTAATCAGGATCTTGGTGATGAAGTAGTCCTTACATTACATGGTGATATGTGGGGCTCTGTTGTGACCCAACCCTTCAGGTGGCAGCTCGTCCTCATAGAAGGTAATTTAGAGGCTCTCTAATACCTGTCCCACCATGTTGGCCATTTCCCCTCCGGTGATGTTGCTTGGTACGTAGGCTTCACTTAGCACCTTCAACAGAGCATTTGTGTGTCTCTTGGAATTCTGCAGCAGTGAAAGGATGGATATCTGCGCTGGTGTTTTGTTCAACTGGTCGATGACCGAGTACTCCTTGGCCTGTATTTTTCTCCAAATGTCGTCTAGACCTGTCTCAATGATGGGTGGCCAGTTGGAGGCATGTTTGCTGGACTTAGCTAGGTATTCAGGGGTATAGACTCTCCCCGTTCTTGTCATTCCCTGTGTTGCAATAGTCTATTCGAACCTGACCTTGCCTTTCCTCCGAGCCTCGGCTGTGTAATCCTAGGGTATAGCTTTTATATGGAATGACGGCATGACGGACATGGCCACCGGGATGGGTGTGGCCACCTTTACATCGAATGGGACATGTTCTTTGGGTGGCAAAACTGCAACTTCAAATGGTGCCGATGCTTTTGCTGATGGAGCTGCTTCGAACTCAAGAGGGATAAACACATCTACCTCAGTGACCTCAGATGGTTGGATCTGGACCATGATGGGATTGAGGGTAACCGCTGGCTTCTTTGGATCATCGCCTTCCGTAATTAACCCAATGGATCCCTCGGGATCCCAATCATCCTCTATTTAGATCAAGTCAACACCCCCGCCCTTGTGATCTGGTAAGGGGTTATTGCGAACATTTGGAGCGGCTTCCTTTGCTACAATGACCTTGTTATCAATTAAGGACTGTATCTTTTCCTTAAAGAGCGACATTCGTCGATGGTGTGTCCCTTCATGCCAGAATGGCATGCACAAGATTTGTTTGGGTTAACCCACTGAGAAGGGTTCTCAGGGGTTGAAGCAGGGATGGGGGTGACATAACCGGCGGTTTTGATTCTCTCATATAGCTGATCAATGGGTTCGGCAATAGTTGTGTATTGTTTTGGGGCCTCCGATCAAACTTAGGTCGGGGCCTAGGAATGTTTTGGCGTGCGGGTAGTGACTGGTAATGAGATGGTTGGGCATTGTAGGCTTGGTACACATGTGCGGGTTGGGAATATCTGGGTGAAGTAGGCTGATATATGGGAGGTGGAGATGGTTGATAGGCGGGCGGAGAGGGTGCTTGGTAGTTCGGAGTAGGCTGATATGTGAGTGGAGGTGTCGTGTAGGTTTGGTACTTGATAGGAGATTTGGTTCTTTGTGCAACCATCATGGCTCCTACGTCCCTCTTTTTGGACATACCACCGGACTGCAAGGCCTTATTTGTAGCTTGCGAGGCCTCGAAGTTTGTAACCATACCGCTCTTAATGCCTTCTTCAATTCCCTCCCCCAGTTTGATAATGTCCAAAAATTTATGGCTTTCGATCATCATTAGTTCATAATATTGCGGGTCTTGGGCCCGAACAAAGAATTTATTCATCTGTTCCTCTTCTAAGGCAGGTCTGACCTTAGCAGCTTCGGACCTCCAGCGAGTAGCATACTCGCGAAATGTTTCTGTAGGTTTCTTCTTTAGATTTTGAATGTAGAACACATCCGGCACATTCTCTGCGTTAAACCTGAACCTGTCCATGAAATCGGACGCCATGCCTACCCAACTTGACCATTTCTTTGGATCCTAGCTGATGTACCAAGACAGCGCATCTCCTTTTAGGCTCCTCATGAACAGTTTCATGCGGATTCTCTCATCTTTTCCTACCCTAACCAGCTTGTCACAATACGTCCTCAAATGGACCCTGGGATCACATGTACTGTCAAACATCTCGAACTTTGGAGGTTTGTACCCCTCAGGCAGTTCGACATCGGGCTGTATGCAGAGATCTTCATAATTCAACCCTTCAATTCCCTTGTTTCCTTCAACGCCCTGGATCCGGCTAGTCAATTTCTTAAGTTCTTCAGCCAGGTTCCTGATGAGAAAATCTTTATCATCAGACTCAGGTGTGCCTGAGATGGGTTGGGTGGAGAGTGGCACGGTCTCCACGTAGATGGGGGTGTTATGGTGGGTGTGGAAGTGGTCATTTGTGGAGTTTTGGAGTTCTGGGAGGAGCAATGGGGTGTTGTTTGTGGTATGGCAAGTGTTGCATTGGGTCTTTGGTGAAATAGTATGGGAAGCGGGATGATTTTGTTGCTTTGGGGTGTTTTGGGGTGGTGTAGGGTTTTGAGTATTGGGAAAGGTGATATCTTGAGTGCTGAGCGAGAATGACAAACTTGCCAGATTAAGAACCTGGTCGAGCTCTTCCTGGAACTTTAGCAATTTCTGTTCAAGCTGAGATACATTTTCCTTCGGAACCTGAGTACCATGACCATTAGTGACCTCTACCCGTTCAGTTGAATTCTCCCTTCTGACGCTGTTCAAATCTTCCATTCTTCCCTTGTTCTTGTTCATAACAGGACTTAGAGGAGGAGTGGGTGGAGGGCCCTTGGATCTTGTGGAATAGGATGATGTTGCCAGAGTGCTCGAACTAACCTTTGGGGTGGGGAATAATAAAACAAAAATAAAACAAAAAGGTAAGCAAGTTAGTTGGGTTTATATAGAAAAAAATATTGCAGTATTTAAACACATAGTGCGGGAATGTAAATCGCGTCCTAATTTGGGGACCTCTTTGCGCCAGAGGTAGGCCTAGCGACAAATTAATTTGGAGAGCTCAGAATGATAAATGCCTCATTTTATTGATAGAAAAAATAAGACGAATCCCAAATCGACACTAAACAACAGGCAATAAAAGTCATTAATGACCATTGGCCTTTATTACATTTTATATAGCGAAAAGATAAACTCCCATCTACTTGGTCCCATAAGGACCTTCCCCAGATTTGGCATCCTTGGCTCCGTCGAACAGCTTCCCCAGCTCGCAAAGTCCCAGCAATAGGTAATCCCTGGCTAGATGTCCGCCTTCGTTTCCCTCAGCATTCTGACAGTCTTCGACCCTCTTGAGAAACTTTCTTTCTAACTCCACTATGCCTCGCTCCAAGTATCCCAGTCACTTGTTGGCACTGACAGCCATATCTTTCCACTCCTCAATTAACTTCTGATGGGCTTCTTGTGTCTCACGGTGCTCTTTCGCACTCCCGGATCCTCTTGCGCAGTTGGTTGTATTTGACCTGTGCCTCGGCCTTTTCATCTATGATCCTGTGACCTCGAACAAACCCAGGCTGGCCCAGACCATCATGATTATCCTCCAACCAGCCAGAGTAGTAGGGAGCACAACCAGTGTGGTATCTATCTGGCTCGATGGTATCCTTCCCCATGACGTTCTTGCAGTGCCACATATGCTAAGCTTGGCACTTGTAAGGGCTATCATCATCCTGGAAGTCAGCCCGGAAGTGACTCATCTTGTCGACCCTGGGTACAACCTGCTTCCTACCAGCTTGCCTCATCACCCGGATAGTGACGTAAAGGTATGTTCCTCTCAGAACAATCAATATCAGGAAAGGTGTGTCTCTGGATCGGTTGATGAATTCCTCGGTCGGAAACCACTCGAACATCCATTGTACTTGCTCCTCAGTCAAATTATCGAACAGTTCGACCCATCCTTTAGCATCCTCCAGCTGAACAAACATATAGGGGATATAATTCATTCGCTTTGGTGATGGAAAGAGATGTGATCGTCCCAGTCCCTTCACTGAATCTCTTGTCAGTAGTCACCCTTTTGGAGATGCTCCATGAGCCAAAGTTGAAGTAGCAAATTGCAGCCTTCGAAGTGGCTGGCTCCCTGTTGATACTTCTCTAGGGCATGGTATATTTCCGCAAATATCATGGGCACAATGCTGAATGGTTGACTGCCAATTCCTTCCATTAAGGTCTTAGTGACCATGGCCAGTTTGGTGTGGATTCTTGCTTTCTTCATTGGAAATACAATCAACCCCAAGAAACAGAACATGAATACAAAGAACCTTCGGTGAATATGCCCTAATGATGTGATGTCAAACTCATCAGGATAGGTACGGTAGGGTTTGCTGTGACCGTACCCCTCATACAAATAGTCAAAGGGGATAAGGATTCTTTTAGGCATGTCAGTTCTGGATTCTTCTTCAGACCAATCATTTTAAGGAAGCCCCTGCCCTTGCTGTTCTCAGGCATCAACAAACCCAGAGTTTCCCACACTATACCAGCCAATCCTCCTATTTCCTATAGCAAGGGTGTCATCTCAATGTCACCAAAGCGATGCAGCCCTTTCACAATCCCAAGACAATGTGGCAGCTTCTATGCTCTTGTTGTAGGGTTGGATTTCCAGGAGAGAAGGTAGGTTTCCCAGATATTTCCGGACAAGAGTTTGTTCACTAGAGAGAAGATCTTCCCACCAGCTTAGCAGTTTTGGGTGGTTGTTGGTGACCATGCCGAATCTAGGGACTTCTTGCCTCATTATCTGCAAAACAGAAGGGTTAGACCCTACCCCCACCAGACTTGACTATTTAACATCAACAAAAAGCATTAAGCATTCAGTTATCCAAATAAATGCACAAAACGTGATGATGTCTGTTTAGGTTTAGGGAAACCCAGTGGACTTTGGACAAGGCTATGTTAAAGGATCATTATGTGGACAACATAACTGATCAACCTAGGTTTGACCATGATGCATGCACAGTTTAAACGGAGTAAGGTTTCTATGGGGTTTTAGACTGGTACCCTTGAGCGGACAACTCAAGGAGGAAAGGCACGGAACTGTCGACTACACCGTTGATCGACTGGTTTTACTGCAAATATGCCTTTTCCGGATTTAGGGGGTAATAATATAGGAAGAGTGCAACCACTCATTATAAGCGTTGCTATAGGATTTGTTTGGCACGAGTGGAATATGATGTTGAGCATGATTATGCAACAATTAAAAGCATGTTGTCACGTATTTGCACGTTAAGAAAGCGGTAAATACAACAGTTTCATAATTTAAAGCAGTAGTAAAGGAAAGAAAACAAAAAAAGACAAATCAGTTTTTCAATTGAAAAGGGAATTTGATGCTTAAAGGAATTAAACAAGTAATTGCACATAAAGAGATATAAATTCACAATAATAGTCTGAAATGGTAAAAGCCTAGATCATCCCCAGCAGAGTCACCATACTGTTGCGCCCCCTTTTTTCCCTCCTCGCGGCGGGAGAATCGGGTTTATGACATTTATGGGGCAACTCGTTCCTTTTGTGAACTGGATTTTGCATTTTTGAAGAGTCGCCACCTAATAATTTATGGTGCATTAGGACACCTTACAATATTCAACTACAACTATGCTTTAGATAACCAGAGATAGGTTAAGGGCTTGAAATTATCCCAAGGGGGAGGTGTTAGACACCCTTGATGATCCACAAGTGTGGTTCCCGGCCAGATAGTTCTTTGTGAATTTGTGCAATTAACATGTAAAAAGATAAGGCTCAAGTAAGAGGGGATTTAATACACAAATGCTTGGAAGTAAACAAAGTATGAAAGAGCAGTTATTAAAAGGGTGATTTTTTGAAAAGAAGTCAAAATATTTTTTGAGACAAAGAAGGAAAGGGAAAGGGGTTCCTAGGTTTATTCATAATATGGATCACATCAATGCAATACCCGGTAATCACTCCTCAAAAGAGGAGCTATACGTGGTATTAGCGCACCGGTCATCATATCCATATCTACCCTTCCCACCCGTTAAGGTATTGAAGCGCGGATTGGTCTCGATCGCTATTGCATGCTATTACCCATCCCATTCCTATCAGTCCCAGAGGCACCTAGGACTATTAATCCTAAAAGGGAAGGATATTAGGCTGACTTGAGGTTTCAAATGTATAAATCTAAGGCGACATACAAAACATATAAAAGACTGCACATTCTAGGGGAAGCACATAAACACATAAGGCTCAAGTATACCTCCTCAAACAAAATAATCCAATAGCAGGACTTAAACAAACAAGTAAGGTCTGATTCTAAAAAAAATACTTGAGGGAAGATATCATTGTTGTTACAACAGGCTTCGTCTATTACATGACTCAGTTAGGAAGCACGAATCAGGCATGCCTGCTAGTTGTAGCACTTAAACAAATAACGGAAGCGAGTTTGGTTTTATTATTATTAACGCCTAAGGCTTGACTAAGTGTTTAGTGGAACTGTTAGGGACATGCATCTATTACTGATTCTGAACGTGGTCACAGCTTAAAATGAATGGTTTGAAAACCTATAGGCATGCTTGTTATATTGTGTTAACAAGGATATATTAAGTTACTTAAGCAATGGTTCAGAATAGACTTATTTCAAAATTAGACTAGTTTCAATTTCCTCAGGCGATGGTATCTGCTGTTGCTGATTTTAAACCTTATGGACATGATATCTACCATTGAGTGTGAATGGAAACGAACCAGATTTTTTGTTTACTTGCTTTGGGGATCCCTATAGGCATGATTTCTACTAAGGGATACTGATTTTAATGATATTTGATTTTAACCATTTAGATCCTAATAGCATGATATCTAAAATGCAGAGGTAAACATAACAACAGATCCTATAGACATGATTTCTATTGTGCAGAATTAAACATGCAGAATCTAAAGTCCTATAAGCATGATTTTTAAATTGCAGAATTACACATGCAGAATCGCAAGTCCTATAGACATGATTTCTAAATTCAATGGATATGCACAAGTAAAAGTAGTCCTATAGGCATATTTTCTACCCTTGACATGCATAATTATCCACCTATTTTAACCAGCCATCACCGCTGTTTATTACAAAATATTACAAACCGGAAATACTGAATTACATCAGAACAATACATAAAAGATACAAGCAGAGGAAGCCTGATTCTTGGTTCCTCCCTGAGCTATGGAGTAAACTGCCTTAAGATGCCATTGCTTCAAAGAGTTTCTCAGACTTGAGTGTGTCAAAGTTCCCTAAGGGTCTCAAAAGGACCCCGGGTAGTGCTCACACCCAAGTTGCATTAATCAGATAGAGATGAGTGCAGTGTGGAAATGCCAGCCCTTGTGTGTCCAAGTTCAGAGGGAGCTCGTGGGTCCCAAGGCAAGGCTCACATAAGGGGGGGGGGGGCAGACCTTAAGTTCTAAGAAGATAGTGGAAGTGCTGGAATAGAGTTTAAAAACTGAGGGGGAAAAGGAAAGGGGTAAAGGGTAAAAACAAAATACAGAGTTGATAACTTCATTCAAAGAGGGGTCAGGGGTTGAGGATTCAAAGAGCCTATGTACTTAGGCAAAGGTCAGCTTTAGGCATGTACAACAATAGAAGATGCTGGCATGCCTATAAGCCAACCAGAACATACAACAATTAGAGAAAACATGGGGGGTTATGATCCTGGGGGGATCAAGTTTGGTTCATGTACAACAATGTTCAATGTTGTCATACCCCAAACCAACCACTCATACCAAACACATTGGGGGGTGGGAATTTAAGGTTCACAAGCCATGATAAGTAAATAACAAAACCATCAATTCAGAACAGAGAAGGCAGAATACAGCATGCTCAATGATGGAACTTATTTAGATACAAACAAAAGGCAAACAGGAATGAAAGAAATAGTAAAGAAATATATTGTTGTTGATGCTGTAAATTAATCAGAACATACCAGTCAAAGAAGCAAAGTGCAGTAAAGAAAAGTAAGCAGGACTTCAAAGTATAGCCTTGGCTTTCAGCCGGCTAAACAGGCAGTAGCACAAGTAGCAATAATAATAAGCAAGAGAGAGTTTTGAGTGTAAGTGTGTGTTCAGAACTTAAATTGTTCGTGTCTTCGAAAGAAAAGAAGGTGGGGTATTTATAGTTTTGAGAACAGGTGAGGAATAAAGTAATAAGTAAAGCTTTGGCACAAACATGGAAATAATCACAATCAGAATCAATCAACACAAGTGATTCCCTTTAATTAAGGAATCAGTGCTTAACGGATACTAACAGGCTCATAATAAGGAAAGAAATCAATTTGTAGGTAAACTGGCAGTTGCCATAAAAGAAGCAGTAAAACAATTGAGAAGGTAATCAAGTCTAAGTACAGGAATATACTAATTTTGGGAAGGGATTCAGTAAGGCAGGACAAGGAAAAGAATCAATTAGACGAGTGAAATCAGAATTTCGCAAAAGAAAGGGTTTGAAATCAGTCCAAGATGGAAGATCAGTCAAGAAGGAAATTCAGCATGTAAATAGAGTGCACAAACATTAGACATGTGAGGCCAAACTATGGAAAAGAGAAGCAGCATGCAATAACAACACCAAGTTAGCAAACCTTCGAAACATGATAGTCACACAGGTCCACTTAATTGACTTAGTAATAGAGAAAAGAGAGAGTGTTAGAAGCATGCAAAGGGTCAAGTGAAAAGCCCTTCTGAAAAAGTATAGTCGAGTAGCAAGAAACCAGAATCACATAAAGAACTAGATGCTGAAACAAAATAATTTCACATCAAGTCGAGCAACTTCAAACAGATGAACTGCACAAGCGTTTTCAGAAACTCGAATAGACCCCAAAGAAATTAGGGTTTCGAAACCAATCGAGCCTAGAGATAATAAATAAGTAAATCAAACAAATAATTACAAATGGACTAAGAAAACTCAGAAGACATTAGGGTTTTGTCATGCAAACTTCGAGAGGGGAACAAGACGAGTAAACATAGCAGAACAGGTCGAAAATAAGTGAAAGCTCCAAAATAACTTAACAAGAAAACTCTAAAAGATAAAAGGTTTTGGAAGCAGATTCTTAAAAGAAACTTCGAGAAAACATTTAGAAATTCAAAGCAAACATAGACCTGAAGCAGATCTAAAAGAAATCTCTAGAACCTTAGAGCTTAGGGTTTCATAGGGACCCCAAACGATGAGAAAGGCCATGAAAGCTATTGATCTAAGCAGAAGAGTCAAAGGTCTGACTCGAATGGCCATAGCTGGCCGAAGAAACGCCACAGATGACTGGAGAACAGCCATGAACTAAAATCGAACAAAGGCTGGACCAGAGTCCTTCGTTGTCTGGCCTTGAAATCATGAGAACAAACACAAAGGAGCCATGGAAGGCCGGTCATAAGTCTCCGATGACCTTGGAAAGCCATAGGTTAGGGCGGATTAGGGTGAATTAGGGTGGCGGCGGCTAGGGTTTGATGGAGTCTCAGAGAGAATTGAGAGAGAAGGGGATTCAAGGGCGGTTGTAGATAAGAAATGATTAGGTTTAGGGGTTACTTCGGGTTAGAAAAGGAAGGGAGTAATGGGAGCCGTTGATCTAAACAATCAACGGCTGGGATTAGGTGGGAGTCCGGGTGGGTCATTTAAATAGGTTGTGGGTCTATTTGAATGGGAATTGGGTGGGGGTTTTGATAGATTTGGGCCTGGGTAATTGGGTTTAGATTAGGGTCCGATTTAGGCTATAATCGAAATAAAATGGGGCTAACATTTAAATAGCCAATTTTCCTATTTGATTTATAAAAAATAATAAAATAATTTCCGTAAATAAATTAAAGGTACTAAAATGATTTATAATACATAATTAATTATTTAAAAATACCTGACTTATTTTTGTGAACGTAAATGCAATTAAATCTTAAAAGAGGCTAATATTGCAATTATATGTAATTTACCTTAAAAAATACTAAATAACTTTGTAAAAATGTGCAAACATTTCCTTGGCTACATTTTAGCATAAATACGAGAATACAATAGATGAATTACCAAAATGATAATCTTGGAAGTAATTATTGAGATTTTATAGATAACAAAAGGGAAAAATAAATCAATTTAAATCTTTGAAAATTATGAAAAAAATCATAAAACACTTGAATATACTTATATGTGCGTATATACGCTATTTTGAAAGTATTTTGCATATTGTAAAAATATATAGGGAAAAATTGGGTGTCAACAGGGATGAGGGAATCTTTTTCTTCGTCCTCGACCACCTGTTCATCGATCACCTGTCCCTCGGGCTAAACCGAGGGTATGGGCTGTGATTGCTATTTTGCCACCCGTTTGTCCTTTGAATTTTCCGATGTGTATGGTGTCGATATCGGTGCCAAGTCATGTACTGCAAATATCTCCTTAGCTGCAAGCTGCTCTCCATATACCGTTTTCACGCCATCCTTTGTTGGGAACTTCATCATTTGATGAAGGGTCGATGGCATCGCCCTCATGCTATGGATCCACGGCCTTCCAAGAAAAGCGTTATACCTCGTGTCACCTTCGATGACATGAAATTTGGCGTCTTGAATGGTTCCGACCACGTTAACTGGGAGGATGTTTTCTCCCTTTGTTGTTTGACTTGCCATGTTGAAGCCATTCAAGACTCGAGATGCTGGTATGATTTGATCGAGCAACCGGAGCTGCTCTACGACCCTTGACCTGATTATATTTGTCGAACTACCCGGATCCACGAGAACATGTTTTAGTTGTACTTTATTTAAAAGGATAGAAATTACCAGTCCATTGTTGTGAGACTAAAATAAGGCCTCGATGTCTTCCTCGCTGAATATGAGGGTGTCCTCGGGTAGGTAGTCCCAAGTCCGTTTCTCCCTTGTGATGGATACTTTGGTACGTTTGAATATTGGTCCCTGTGGGACGTCGACTCCACCGATGATCATGTGAATGACATGTTGAGGTTCTTCAGGTTCATTCTTCCTGTTTGCATCTCTCTCTCTAAAATGGTTCTTGGCGTGGCCGCTGAGAAATTCATGAAGATGCCCCTCGTTGAACAATCGGGCTACCTCCTCTCTAAGTTGCCTGCAATCCTCGGTCCTATGCCCATGAGTACCATGATACTTGCACATCAAGTTGGGGTTCCTCTGAGATGGATCGGTCTGTATAGGCTTGGCCATCTTGTATGTCTAATTTTTCCAATGGCTAAGACGATACCCGAGGCATCGATGCTGAAGTTGTACTCCGATAATCGGGGTGCCTCCGCCGGTTCTAAGTGTCTATCGTACCCATTTTTGCTCATGGGTCCCCGGGAACTTTGACCCCGATTTGCTCTTTGATTATTCCGAGGTATGTTACGCCTTGAAATGTTCCTTCGATCCTCGACGTATGGCTGATATCTTTCCTTATTCGACCTTGACCCCCGTTTACATTTCCTGACTCCTTTGCTAGTAACCTACTTTGATAAACTGAGCCCGAGGGGGCTCCCAACTGATCATCCTCGACCCTAATATTTGATTGGTACCTGTTATGCACATCCGCCCAAGTCACGGCGGGATACTCAATCAAGTTCTATTTCAGCTGCTTCGTAGCTATCGAACTTCGTTCATTTAGCCCCTGAGTGAAGGATTGTACGGCCCAGTCATCGGAGACCGGTGGTAACTCCATTCGTTCTGAGTGGAAGCAGGAGACAAATTCCCTCAACATCTTGTTCACCATGTGCTTTATTTTGAATACATCGGACTTCCTTGTTGGGACTTTTATGGCACCTGCATGTGCCTTTATAAATGAGTCTGCCAACACGGCAAATGAATCAATAGAGTTCGGGGGTAAGTTATGGTACCAAATCATGACACCCATAGACAATTTCGCCAAACTTTTTTAGCAAAACGGACTCAATCTCATCGTCTTTCAAATCATTTCCTTTTATGCCACAAGTATTTGTGGTGATGTGCTCATTGGGATTAGTGGTCCCGTTGTATTTTGGGATGTCTGGCATCTGAAACTTCTTTGGGATGGGCTTCAGAGCCACACTCTGGGGGAATGGTTTTTGCAAAAACTTTTTCGAGTCCAGTCCTTTCAAAATAGGAATTGCTCCCAGTATTTGGTCGACCCTCGAGTTGTATGTTTCCACCTTTTTGTCATTGTCCTCAATCCTTTTTTCTCCTGACTCGATCCTCTTCGTGAGTTCCTCCAGCATTATCATGATGGTGGGGTCAGTTCCTACGCCGTTGTTGTTTGATCTCTCCTGGGTTGGCTCAACACGACGACCGTTTTCTAGCCCAGCCACGCTTGGAGTCTTTTGTGCTTGCAACATCTTAAAAATCACTTGTAGACTAACTTGTCATTCTCCTTGAGCATGTGTCCTTTGATCGTCAGGTTGATCCCCTCCACATATACTTCCTTCGGCATCAGTGTCCAAATCGATGTTTACGACAATATGTGAACCAACATCGATGGGGTTTGGCGATATGAGGACATATTGCGACAAGATGGTCGGAGTAGGAAAGGATGAGAGGATCCGCATGACGCTGTTCATGAGGAGTTTGAAAGGAGATGCGTTATCTTGGTACATCAGCCAAGACCCTAAGAAGTGGTCGAGCTGGGTAGGCATGGTATCTGACTTTATGGACCGGTTCAGGTTTAATATAGAGAACGCGCCAGACGTGTTCTATATCCAGAATCTAAAGAAGAAGCCCACAGAGACATTTCGCGAGTATGCTACTCGCTGGAGGTCCGAAGCTGCTAAGGTCAGACCCGCCTTAAAAAAGGAGCAAATGAACAAGTTCTTTGTCCGGGCTCAGGACCAGCAGTACTACGAACGACTGATGATGATTGAGAACCACAAGTTCTCCGACATTATCAAATTAGGTGAAAGAATTGAAGAGGTATTAAAAGTGGTATGGTCACAAATTTTGAAGCCTTGCAAGCTACAAATAATGCTTTACAATCCAGGTGTTGTGTCCAAGAAAAGGGACGTAGGGGCCGTGATGGTTGCTGAAAGGACCAAGTCTCCCCTTAAATACCAAGCTTACCCAACACCTCTACTCACATACCAGCCAACCCCAAATTACCAAGCACCCTCATACCAAGCTCCACCACCAACTTATCAGTCACCTCCACCTCCTACATACCAACCTACCTCACCCAGATACTCACAACCCGCTCATGTCTACCAAACTTACAATGCTCAACCATTCCATTATCAATCACCCCCTGCACGCCAAAACTTCCCTAGACCCCGACCTAATTTTGATCGCATACCTCCAAAACAATATACAGCCATCGCTGAACACGTCGATCAGTTGTATGAGAGGCTCATAGCTGCTGGTTATGTCACCCTCATCCCTGTTACAACCCCTGAGAATCCTTCTCAGTGGGTTAGCCCAAACAAGTCCTGTGCATACAACTCCAGCATGAAAGGGCACACCATCAATGAATGCCGCTCCTTGAAAGACAAAATACAGTCTTTGATTGACAACAAGATCATTCTGGCCAAGGAACCCACTCCAAACGTCCGCAACAACCCTCTGCCAGACCATAAGGGTTGAGGTATCCACATGATTGAAGTAGAAGATGACTGGGACCCCGAGGGATCCATCGGGTTGATCGTAGAAGGTGATGACCCCAAGAAACCAGCAATTACTCTCAATCCAATCATAGTCCAGATCCAACCGTCTGAGGATGCTGAGGTGAACATGTCTATACCTCTTGAATTTGAAGCAACGCCACCCGCAAAGGCACCAACACCAATTGAGGTTGAATTAACATCTCCGGCGAATACACCCGCACCATTTGAGGTTGCAGTCTTGCCACCCAACGTACATGTTCCATTCGAAGTGAGAATAGCCGCGCTGATCCCAGCGGCAAGGTCTACCACGCCATCATTCTATACAAATGTTGTACCCTGGGACTATACAGCCGAGGCAAGGAGGAAAGGCAAGGTCAGGATTGAAGAAATTGTCGCAGCACAGGGTATGACAAGAACTGGTAGAGTCTATACCCCTGAACATCTGGATGAATCAAGCAAGCAGGCCTCCAATCGGCCACCCCTCATTGAGATAGGTCCGGATGACCTTTGGAGGAAAATACAGGCCAAGGAATATTCGGTCATCGACCAGTTAAACAAGATGCCAGCACAAATATCATCCTCTATTTGCTGCAAAATTCCAAGACACACAAGAATGTTCTGTTGAAGGTGCTGAGTGAAGCGTACGTACCAAGTAACATCATTGGCTGGGAAATGGCTAATATGGAAGGACAAGTGCTAGAAAGCCATAAGATCACCTTTTATGAGGATGAGCTGCCACCTGAAGGGTTAGGTCATAACAAAGCACTGCACATCACCGTGCAATGCGAAGATTATTTCATCATCAAAATCTTGATCGATGGAGGTTCCAGTTTTAACATTTGTCCGCTGGTAACACTCAAGAAGTTGGGCAAAGGGCAGCATGAGATAAAGGATGGAGCAATCAATGTGAAAGCCTTCGATGGTTCTCAGAGATCCACCATTGGTGAGATTAGTCTATGCCTGCAGATGGGACAAACCTAGTTCGAGGTCGATTTCCAGGTGATAGATGTGCTAGCGTCTTACAACTTGCTACTAGGACAACCATGGATTCATGCTGTTGGGGGCCGTAGCATCAATGCTACATCAGGCAGTAAAAATGGAATCACCAGGAAGTGATCATTCACGGCGACGGTAACAACCCTATATACAGTCGCCAGACCATTCCGGCGATCGGAGGAAGAAGGAAGCTGGGTGGAGAAACTTACCACCACATCGAGCGGGTCAATGCTGTCGACAAAGACAAATGGTGGGATAACAAAATCGAGAGTATACTGAGTTTGAGTGGGTACGAACCTGGCAAAGGGCTCGGCAAAAACCTCCAAGGGATCTCTAAACCCATAAAACTGATGAAACATGGCACTACCTTCGGTTTGGGATATGAATACACCTGGGAAGAATTCAATAATTGGTCGCCACCATGGCACGGTCCTTACTACCCATTAGAGCAGCCAATACCGCATCTGGAGCAGACTTCCAGCAGGCCGACATTATTTATGGTCAAATGAAGAAGAAGCACTTGCAACAGTGAAGAACTTGTTTCTAGAGGACAGTGACATGGACTGTTGTGTTATTCTCGAGGAGGAGGGGGAGGAAGGCCCTTCCATACAGGCTGTGAGCAGAGGGGCATATCTCCAGAATTGGACCATCAGGACAACCAGAGCCCGACAAGCCTCGGGGTAGCAAGGCTAAAACAAGCACTATTCATTGTTTTATTTACTAAATGATATTTCTTTATGCATTTTTCAATTTCCACAATAAGATTTCAATGCTCAAAACAATTATTCAATCTATCAAAAGCATGTTTGATTTTTCTTATGAATTAATATTTATTTCTATCGTTTTCCTCCTTACTTTACCTATACAACATTATTATTACTTGTCTTGATGAACCAATGACTGTGACATGCGATGAGACAACGTAGAAAACGGACATGGATTCAGAGGAAGATGACATACCTGACGAGATTTTTAAAGAAGTTGAGAATTTTTAGAACTGACCTAAGTCCAACCTGGACGAGACCAAAATTGTCAACCTGGGAGATGCAGAAAACGTCAAGGAAACACGAATTAGCATTCACCTATCGCCATCGGAGAAGAAAGAATACATAGAATTTCTAAAGAAGTATGAGGACATATTCGCGTGGTCGTATGATGACATGACTGGTCTGAGTACGTCTATTGTGGCTCACAAACTGCCAATCGATCCAATTTGTCCACCGGTAAAGCAAAAGCTCAGAAAGCTCAAGCCTGATATGAGTTTGAAATCAAGAATGAATTCACCAAGCAGATCAACGCTAAGGTTCTCAGGGTAGTGGAATACCCAACATGGTAACACAAGAATTTCACGGCCTACGGACCTCAGATGAATGGAGCTGTAGAAGCCGCCATCAAGAATATCAAGAAGATATTGAGGAAAATGATAGAGAAGCACAGACAGTGGCAAGAGAATTTATCATTTGCTCTACTGGATATCGCACCACAGTCTGCACATCAACCGGGGCAACCCCTTACATGCTGGTTTACGGTACAGAGGCTATCATTCTCGCTGAGGTGGAAATTCCTTCCCTAAGGATCATGCAAGAAGCTGAGCTCGACGACGCAGAGTGGGTAAAAAGTAGTTATGAGCAGCTAGCCCTTATAGACAGAAAGAGAATGAACGTAGTTTGCCCTGGTCAACTCTATCAGAACAGAATGTCCTGAGCCTTCAACAAAAAAGTCAAGCCAAGACAGTTCACACCGGGGCAGTTGGTGTCAAAGAAAATTTTCCCGCATCAAGATGAAGCCAAAGGGAAGTTCTCTCCTAATTGGCAGGGCCCATACTTGGTTCACCGGGTTTTGACAGGAGGAGCCCTCATACTCACAGAAATGGACGAAGAAGTCTGTCCAAAGCCAATCAATTCAGATGCAGTCAAGTGTTACTATGTGTAAACTTTATGCTTTCCTTTCATTTCCCCCCGCAATTGGAAACTAGGGCAGAATTTTGAGGAGGACCCTCAAAAATCTGAAGTAATTTCAGCCGACCGCCGCACGAGCAGCAGTCAGAAGCGTCAACTCATCAAACTGGGGCAGAATTTTGAGGAGGACTCCTCAAAATTCCGTAGCAGGAGAGATTGCAATGTCTTGAACCACGTCACAGTCGTCGGTTCATCTAAAAGCTATTTTTAACTATACATTTATGTCATACTTTTATGAAATCATGCATGATTATTATTGAAACTGCTTTGTTTAGCAACGCTACTCTAGTGATACAGACGGTATCACCAGATCGAAGCTGAATGCGTCAACCAAAGCCAGCGGGGATACGAACTAACCTTCCCCTTTACAAAACTCACGATTTTTCTTTGGATGCAGGCACTAGGATTACGAAATCATTGAACACACTGTACGCCCATGGAACAAACATTGTTAAAGAATACGACTCTCCGAACCGTTTCACTTGCCAACATTTGCTATCAGCGCACATCCGTAATGTTCCGTATGTCACAATGCTCCCAGTAATCACAATGCCGCAATCTGCTATCAGCTAAGAAAACTCTACTGTCATTTGCTATTTTATTTCTTGCATAAGGCTACTATTCTGCCTTCCAATCTGCATAAGGCTACTATTCTGCCTTCCAATTTGCATAAGGCTACCATTCTGCCTTCCGAGACTAAACGCTGTCTCCATCTGTATTTGCATTGCATAAGGCTACTATTCTGCCTTCCAATTTGCATAAGGCTACCATTCTGCCTTCCGAGACTAAACGTTGTCTCAATCTGCATCTGCATTGCATAAGGATACTATTTTGCCTTACGATCTGCATAAGGCTACCATTTTGCCTTCCGAGACTAAACGCTGTCTCCATCTGCATCAGCATGGATGAAAGATCGCCACATACTACACCTGCATGGCTTAAAGATTGCCACATACCACATCTGCATAGCTGAAAGATCGCCACATACTACATTTGCATGGCTGAAAGATCGCCACATACCACATCTGCATGGCTGAAAGATCGCCACATACTGTATCTGCATGGCTGAAAGGTCGCCACATAATACATCTGCACGGCTGAAAGATCGCCCCATACTGCATTTCATAGGCTAACAGATTGCCACATACTGCATCCTTCATGGGCTGAAATATCGCCAACTCCTCCAAAGGCGTCATCGTTTGGAGGCACCATCTTCATAGCCCGAGAACACCATGTCATGGCCTGAGGATCTCTTTCATTCTTTTGCATATCATTATTCAAAGGCGTCATGGTTCGGAGGCACCATCCTCATAGCCCGAGAACATCACTTTATGGCCAGCGAATCCTTTATCATACAACCCATGGCCCAGGACATCATGGTCTAAGGACATCATCCTCATCGTCCAAAGACAACATTCATCGTCCAACAGGAATTCGCATCATGTTTAAATTTACGCACAATATATGCTTGTATTGCTTATTTGCAGGTAAACCGGCGAACAACTTCTATCCCAGCAGGAGCGATCCCGCTCCAGTTCCCTCAAGCCATATCAAACTTAACCATTCCCGTAAACCATCCACTCACACAACCCTAGATGTTGCGTCCGTTCTTGAAATCGCCTCATCGGTATACTCCGCCGGTGAATCCTGAACTACATACGGCCTGATTCCTGTAAAACCAAGGATATGTAGGCAGCTCGAAAGCCGGGGTGCGGCCTAAATCTTCCCAAATCGTTTCCCTCGGTCAAAATTGGCAATCATTTCTTTTCCCGAAAACTCTTTCATCCTTCCCAGGTAAAGAGGGGCAGTTGTTGATACCCAATTTTTCCCTATATATTTAAAATATGCAAAATACCTTCAAAATAGTATATATATGCTTATATAAGCATGCCCAAGGTTTTTATTATTTTTCCCATAATTTTAAGGGTTTAAAATTGATTTATTTTTCTCCCTCTTTATCCATAAAATCCCCAATAATTATTTCCAAAATTGTTATTTTGATAATTCACCTATTGTATTTCTTTACTTATGCCAAAATATGGCTAAAGTAATTTTTTTACATATTTTTACAATTTTATTTAGTATTTTTTTAAAGCTAAATTGCACATAATTACAATATTAGCCATTTTAAGGTTTAATTATGTTTTATACGCATAAAATTGGATCCTACATTTTTAAATTGTTAATTATGTATTATAAAACACTTTAGTACTTTAAATTTATTTTCAGAAACTATTTGCTATTTTTTAAAAATTAAATAGGGAAAACTGGCTATTTAAATAACAGCCCCTTTTGTATTTCAATTATAGCCTAAATCAAACCCCAATTCCCAACACAATTATACCCACCGGACCAAGCCCAAACCCAATTTTATAACTCGGCCCACCTACCCACTCTAATCTCAACCGTTGATCTCCCAGATCAACGGTCCCCATTACCCTTACCATTTTTAAACCCGAACGATTCCCCTAACCTAAATCATTTCTCACCAGTCTGCCGCCCTTGAATCCCCTCTCCTCTCCAATTCTCTATGAAACCTAAAGCTAACCCTAGTCGCCGCCACCCTAATCCCCTTCAATCCCCACTCAATCCATGGACTCTCATGGCTGTTTGAGCCGTATACCGATCTCATATGTCTCCTGGTGGCCCGCTTTTGTGATTTCATGGACAAATCTCGAAGAGATCTGGTCCAATCCTTGCTCAACTTCTATCCATGGTCTTTTCCCGTCCATCCCTGGCCTTTCGAGTCAGATCTATGGCTTTTCCGGCTAGATCGGTAACTTTTCAAAGTTTTCTTACTTTTTCTGGGTTCTCCGAAACTCTAGCCTTAAAGACCTTCGATTTTCTTTCAGATCTTTCTTAGATCTGTGTATGTCATGAACCTTCTGGTGTTTTCTCAAAGGTTTTTCCGATTTTTCAAAGTGACTCTTCGTCTTCAAAGATTAGGGTTTTCTTAACCTCTTTTAAAAGACCTCTCTTCTGATTTTCAGTATTGTCTTATGATTTTACTATGTTTAAATGGTTCGCTTATGTTTTTTCTTCTACCTGGTTCATCATGTTGAAAACCCTAAGTGTTTTGGTTCTATCCGGGGTTTTGAAACTGTCTTTGTTTATTTGTTTATATACATGTTTTGATTGGGTTCTTTGTGGTTAGATCCTTTTCCTTTGTTTGCCTTGACTGATTCAGAGTCCTTACCATTTTTCTTTTACTCAACTATTGATAAAACCCTAATTTCCTAAAACTCTTCTCACCTGTTACTGAGAGTTTTTTTAAAAAAGATCTCCTTTACCTGTTGCTACGTGTTAGACTGTTTCCTTCGTTTCTCGTTCTATGTGGCTGTCACACCTCCTTTTTTACTACACCCCCAGGAAGGGGTATAAGGGGAGTTATTCCAATTAAAGGACAATCGAAACGGGATTATTTTATTAAGACATTCAGAGTCGCCACTTGGGAGATTTATGGTGTCCCAAGTCACCGGTTCAAATCCCGAATCGAGGAAAATATTGACTCTGTTTTACAGTCCGCGAACCAGAAATCCAGGTAAGGAATTCTGTTAACCCGAAGAAGGTGTTAGGCATTCCCGAGTTCCGTGGTTCTAGCACGGTCGCTCAACTGTCATAATTGGCCTATTATCTGTCTTTAATACATTTTAAGCCTATGTGCATTTTAAACTTTTCAACCGCTTTTATTTAATTAATTAAAGGAAGATTGCAACGTCATCTAAAATATATTTCGAACCACGTCACATAAATGCACCCGCGGTCCACGACATTTTTTATCAACATTGTTGAGATTTGGATTTAGGTCACATAAATGCGCACCCCAGTTTAGGAAATTAATTTTTTAAATCGCGTGCCTAAAGCACTACGCACTTTCAAGTTTGCGAGGGCCATGGAAAATTCAACTAAATGGCACACCTCGATTTCAAAGTATAAAAATTAATTAAGTGAGAGCCATAGGTGTGCTTACTATTTTGGGCATTAGCAAAGTTAGAATTAAACAACCCATAATTATATTGGATCCCGTTAGTCCAAATAAACCCTTACACCTAGCATGTCCCAATCCAATCTAATAAAAGTTACTGCCGATCAATTCTATTAACCAATACTTGAGACTGGACCAAAAATATAGATACGGAGAGAACAAATTAATTGTTAAGAGGAAGATTAAAATGAAACTAAAGCATGATGAGACGGAAAACCCATTAATTCATTGAAGATAACTCTCATAACTTAAGTTCTCATATCATTACTTCACCAGACAAATTGATTACTAAGGAAACGACTCAAAACAGATAAGAAAAGTTGGATTACTAATGACATTAACCATATGATTTGCTAAAAGAATGAACTAACAGGAAACGTACTCAATAGATCAGTATTCAAACATAGAAAACTAAAAATAATAAAAGTCATCCATATCACACCAATTAAATCAATACCAAAATGATCCAGAATATTAATAAGAACAAAATAGAAAAAGGGAAGTGAACCTTTGTATTTGAGTTTTACAGCCAGGAAAATCACGCGACAAACTAGACCCAGATGGGATCTCGAACTGGGACAATAACTCCAACTGATTTTACAATTCAAATGCTTAGGACGTTTTGAAATTCCCAAACAACAGGAACGCAACCAGAATCTCGGCAGGCGACGGACTGGTCGAGCTTCGTCGGAGAAAACGCAAATCGCGCCGACGAACCCGAACTCTACATCGACCCGGAGAAACCGAAACTCAAAGAGCTGACAGGAATTGAAACTTGGTGTGTTTGGGGTCGACAGCTGGGCTAACTTGAAAGCTGGTTTCGTGCGTTTTTTACGTGGTATTTTGGAGGTGCTCTAATGGAGGTTTACGAGGTATGGAAAGAAGCACGGGGTCAGCCTAGCGGCGGAAGCTGGTGAAGAGGCGGCTGTGTGCTGTATTTTTTGGGCTGTTTTGGAGATCTTTTTTGGGTGTCTATATTTAGGTTTTAGGTACTATTATATAGAGTTAGGGATTAAGTTAGGGGTATGGGCCTAGGGATTATGGTCTAGGTAATTGGGCCAAAGACTTAAAAAATGGACTACAAGATTTATAAAGACGGGATAAACCAACCTAAAACTAATTCCTCCTTCTAAAATTATGTACAATTATAATATAAAAATATAAAATCAATTTTAATTAATTGAACTAATCTATAAAACATAAAACTATTTTTTGTGTTTTCATGATTATATAAAAATAAAGATAAGGTACTATTTTTGTATATTTTTTATTTAAATTTACCAAAGATACGTAAACTAAAATATTTTTGTATTTTTCACTTTTTTGTAATAAAATAAAGTAAAAAAAAGTCAAAATCAGTTGAAATAAAGATATTAAGCCTAAACTAAATATTTACATGCTAAGATATAAAAATCTTGGGGAGGGTCAAAAATCACATGTCTACAGTGAATGCTTGACTTTGTTGACTACTATGCTAGCGTTTGGCCATAGACCCCAAATTTATTTTGAAAAATCTGATTTGGGTGAAGTTTGGTTTGAAGATGAAAATGTGTTTAGACATACGTTTTCAAAACATATTTTCCAACTTTATTTTGAAAAAATATGTATATAATTCCCAAGTTTTGGGATTTTGGCCCAAATTCAGCTCAATAGCTGATTTTGGAATTTGAAATTTTTGATTTGGGATTTGGCCAAAATATGAGCAAAATTTATGGCCAAACATGAGTTTTGAAAATAAATCTCAAATTTATTTTGATAAAACTTATGGCCAAACGGGGCCTATGCTTCGAGTAGGTTCTTTTACTACTGAGCCCTAGCCTACTCGTGTTACTGCAGTATGTTTACATGGTTGCTTCTTTTGCCAATATGTTTGGCCTTGCATGTTCATTCTTCTTCTCTACTTATATGGCGAAGTGCAGAATCATGATTCTTTCTTGATTTGATCTTGATTTTCCGNATTGATTCCCTTTATTTACTGTGATGTTTTACCTTTCTGAATCCTTTCCCAAAATTAAGTATATTTTGTACTTAGACTCAATTATTTACTCTATACTTTTTACTAGCTCTTATATGGTAAAATCAATCTTTCTCAAACTGATTCTCTTTCCTTAGTTATCCCTGTAGTATCCGTTTGGGCTGTAACTCCTTGATTAGGGGGAAGTGCTTGTATTAANCAGAACTGGTAGGGTCTATACCCCTGAACACCTAGGTGAATCAAGCAAGCAGGCCTCCAATCGGCCGCCCCTCATTGAGACAGGTCCGGATGACCTTTGGAGGAAGATACAGGCCAAGGAATATTCAATCATCGACCAGTTAAACAAGACGCCAGCACAAATATCCATTCTCTCTTTGCTGTAGAATTTTAAGGCACACAAGAATGCTCTGTTAAAGGTGTTAAGTGAAGCATACGTACCAAGTAACATCACTGGCGGGGAAATGGCTAATATGGTAGGGCAAGTTCTGGAAAGCCACAAGATCACCTTCCATGAGGACGAGCTGCCACCTGAAGGGCTGGGGCACAATAAGGCACTGCACATCACCGTGTAATGCGAAGATTATTTTATCACCAGAATCCTGATCGATGGAGGTTCCAGTCTTAACATCTGTCCGCTGGTAACACTCAAGAAGTTGGGTAAAGGGATGCACGAGATAAATATGGAGCAATCAATGTGAAAGACTTCGATGGTTCTCAGAGGTCCGCCATTGGTGAGATTATTCTATGCTTACAGATGGGACCAACCTGGTTCGATGTCGACTTCCAGGTAATAGATGTACCGGCATCCTACAACTTGCTGCTAGGATGGCCATGGATTCATGCTGCTGGGGCCGTAGCATCAACGCTGCATCAGGCATTAAAGTTCGAATGAAACCACCAGGAAGTGATCATTCACGACGACGGTAGCAACCCTATATAAAGTCGCCAGACTATTCCAGCAATCAGGGGAAGAAGGAAGCTGGGTGGAGAAACTTACCACCACATCGAGCGAGTCAATACTGTCAACAAAGACAAATGGTGGGATAACAAAATCGAGAGTATACTGAATTGGAGTGGGTACGAACCTGGTAAAGGACTCGCCAAGAATCTCCAAGGAATCTCTAAACCCATAAAACTCAAGAAACATGGCATGACCTTCGGTTTGGGATATGATTACACCTGGGAAGAATTCAACAACTGGTCGCCACTATTGCGCGGTCCTTACTATCCACTAGAGCAGCCAATACCGCATCTAGAGCGGACTTTCCAAAAGGCTGATGTTATTTATGGGTCAGATGAAGAAGAAGCGCTTTTAGCAATGAAGAACTTGTTCTTAGAAGACAGTGATATGGACTGTTATGTAATTCTCAAGGAGGAGGGGAGGAAGGCCCTTCCATACAGGCTATGAGCAGAGGGGCATATCTCAAGAATTGGACTATCAGAACAACCAGAGCCCGACGAGCCTCGGGGTAGCAAGGCTAAAACAAGCATCATTCATTGTTTTTACCAAATGATTTTTCTTTTCGCATTTTTCAATTCCCGCAATAAGATCGTCGATGTTCAAAACAATTATTCAATTTATCAAAAGCATGTTTGATTTTTCTTACGATTTAATATTTATTGCTATCTCTCCTTACTTTACAATACATCATTGCTATTATCTATCTTGATGAACCAATAACTGTGACATGCAATGAGACAACGCAACAAACGGATATTGATTCAGAAGAAGATGAGATACCCGAGGAAATTATCAAAGAAGCTGAGAACTTTGAGAACAGACCTAAGTTCAACCTGGACGAGACCGAAATTGTCAACCTGGGAGATTCAGAAAACGTCAAGGAAACACGAATCAGCATTCACCTATCGCCTGGTCGTATGATGACATGACTAGTCTGAGTACGTCTATTGTGGCTCACGAACTTCCAATCGAGCCTGCTACTTCCAACGGACACAGGTTTATCCTGGTAGCCATCGACTATTTCACCAAATGGGTCGAAGCAACATCTCACAGAGCGGTAACTAAGAAAGTCGTGGTAGACTTTGTCCGCGACCGCATTGTTTGTCGATTCGGGATTCCAGAGTCAATCATTACTGATAACGGCTCCAACCTCAATAGCGACTTGATGAAAGCTATGTGTGAAACTTTCATGATCAGACACAAGAATTCCACAGCCTACAGGCCTCAAATGAATGGAGCTGTAGAAGCCGCCAACAAGAATATCAAGAAGATATTGAAGAAAATGATAGAAAAGCATAAACAGTGGCACGAGAAGTTATCATTTGCTCTATTGGGATATCGCACCACATCCCGCACATCAACCGGGGCAACCCCCAGTATGCTGGTTTATGGTACAGAGGCTGTCATTCCCGCCGAAGTAGAAATTCATTCCCTAAGGATCATACAAGAAGCTGAGCTCGACGATGCAGAATGGGTGAAGAGTCGTTATGAGCAACTAGCCCTTATAGATGGAAAGAGAATGAATGCAGTTTGCCATGGTCAACTCTATCAGAACAGAATGTCCAGAGCCTTCAACAAAAGAGTCAAGCTGAGACAGTTCACACCGGGGCAGTTGGTGTTAAAGAAATTTTTTCCGCATCAGGACGAAGCCAAAGGGAAATTCTCTCCCAACTGGCAAGGCCCATACATGGTTCATAGGGTTCTGACAGGAGGAGCTCATACTTGCAGAAATGAATGGAGAAGTTTGGCCAAAGCCGATCAATTCAGATGCAGTCAAGCGTTACTATGTGTAATCTTCATGCTTTCCTCATATGATGTAAATTGAACTACGCCTGACCTGATTCCCATTTAAGAGGGGATACGTAGGCAGCCCTATGGTTTCGGTCACAATTCAATAAAAATTTTATTTCCCCCTGAAATTGGAAACTGGGGTAGAATTTTGAGGAGGACCCTCAAAATTCCGAAGTCGTTTCAGCCGATCGCGGCACGAGCAGCAGTCAGAAGTGTCAACCCATCAAACTGGGGCAGAATTTTGAGGAGGACCCTCAAAATTCCCTAGCAAGAGAGGTTGCAATGTCCTGAACCACGTCACAGTCGTCGGTTCATCTAAGAACTACTTTTTTATTATACATCTATATCATACTTTTACAAAATCATGCATGTCTATTATTGAAACTGCTCTGTTTAGGAACGCTAGCCCAATGATACAGACGGTATCACCAGATCAAAGCTGAATGCGTCAAGCAACAGCCAGCGGGGATACGAACTAACCTTCGCCATTACAAAACTCACGAGTTTTCTTTGAATGCAGGCACTAGGACTGCGAAATCATTAAACATACTGTACGCCCATGGAACAAACATTGTTCAAGAATACGATTCTCAGAACCATTGCACTCGCCAACATTTGCTATCAGCACGCTCTCGTAATGCTCCATACGTCACAATGCTCCCTGGAGTCACAACGCCGCAGTCTGCTATCAGCTAAGAAAACTCTACTGTCATTTGCTATTTTGTTTCTTGCATAAGTCCACCATTCTGCCTTCCGAGATTAAGCTCTACCTCCAACTGCATCTGCATTGCATAAGGCTACCATTATGCCTTTCGAGGTTAAGCTCTACCTCCAACTGCATCTACATTGCATAAGGCTACTATTCTACCTTCCAATTTGCATAAGGCTACTATTCTGCCTTCCAATCTGCATAAGGTTGCCATTTTGCCTTCCGAGACTAAACGATGTCTCCATCTGCATCTGCATAGGCTGAAAGATCGCCACATACTGCATCTGCACGGCTGAAAGATCGCCTCATACTATATTGCATGGCTGAAAGATCGCCACACACTGCATCTCATAGGATGAAAGGTCGCCACATACTGCATCTGCACGGCTGAAAGATCGCCTCATACTACATTGCATGGCTGAAAGATCGCCACACACTACATTTGCACGGTTGAAAGATCGCCACATGCTACGGCATCCTTCATGGGCTGAAATATCGCCAACTCATCCAAAGGCGTCATCGTTCGGAGGCACCATCTTCATAGCCTGAGAACACCATGTCATGGCCTGAAGATCCCTTCAAACTTTTGCATATCATTATTCAAAGGCGTCATGGTTCGGAGGCACCATCCTCATAGCCCGAGAACATCATTTCATGGCCTGCAAATCCTTTATCATACGCTTCATGTCCCAGGACATCATGGTCTGAGGACGCCATTCTTAACCGTCCAAAGACAGCATTCATGGTCCAACGAGAATTTGCATCATGTTTGAATTTGCGCACAATATATGCTTGCATTGCTTATTTGCAGGTAACCGGCGAGCAACGGCCATCCCGACAGGAGCAATTCCGCTCCAGTGCCCGCAGCCATATCAAACTTAAACATTCCCATAAACCTATCACTCACCCGGCTTAGATATTGCGTCCGCCCTTGAAAAGTCTCCATCGGCATACCCCGCCGACGGATCCTGAACTACATACGGCCTGATTCCTGTAAAGCCAGGGATATGCAGGTAGCTTAGAAGCCAGGGTGCGGCATAAATCTTCTTCAAACAGTTTCGCTCGGTCAAAATTGGCCATCATTTCTTTACCCGGAAACTCTTTCATTCTTCCCGGGTAAAGAGGGGCAGTTATTGATACCCAATTTTTCCATATATATTTTTAATATGTAAAACACCTTCAAAATAGTATATATGCGTACATAATCATGTACAAGTATTTTATTATTTTTTCCATAATTTTTTAAGGGTTTAAATTGACTCATTTTTCCCTTTTTATCCATAAAATCCCCAATAATTATTTCCAAAATTATTATTTTGATAATTCACCTATTGTATTTCTATAATTATTCCAAAATATGGATAAAGTAATTTCTTCCATATTTTTACAATTTTATTTAGTATTTTCTAAAGCTAAATTGCACATAATTGCAATTTTAGCCATTTTAAGGTTTAATTATGTTTTATACGCATAAAATTGGATCCTACATTTTTAAATTGTTAATTATGTATTATAAAACACATTAGTACTTTAAATTTATTTTCAGAAACTATTTGCTATTTTTTATAAATTAAAAAGGAAAAACTGGCTATTTAAATAACAACCCCTTTTGTATTTCAATTATAGCCTAAATCAAACCCCAATTCTCAATAAAATTATACCCACCGGACCAAGCCCAAACCCAATTTTATAACCGGACCCACCTACCCGCTCTAATCTCGACTGTTGATCTCCCAGATCAACGGTCCCCATTACCCTCACCATTTTAAAACCCAAACGACCCCCCTAACCTAAATCATTTCTCACCAGTCCGCTGCCCATGAATCCCCTCTCCTCTCCAATTCTCTCTAAAACATAAAGCTAACCCTAGCCGCCGCCACCCTAATCCCCTTCAATCCCCACTCAATCCATGGACTCCCATGGCTGTTTGAGCCGTATACCGGTCTCCTATGTCTCCTGGTGGCCGGCTTTTGTTATTTCATGGACAGATCTCGAAGAGATCTGGTCCAGTCCTTGCTCAACTTCTATCCATGGTCTTTTCCCGGCCATGCCTGGCCTTTCGAGTCAGATCCATGGCTTTTCCGGCTAGATCGGTAACTTTTTGAAGTTTTCTTACTTTTTCTGGGTTCTCCGAAACCCTAACCCTTAAAGGAACCTTCAATTTTCTTTCAGATCTGTCTTAGATCTGTGTATTTCATGAACCTCCTGGTGTTTTCTCAAAGGTTTTTCCGATTTTTCAAAGTGACTCTTCGTCTTCAAAGATTAGGGTTTTCTTAACCTCTTTTAAAAGACTTCTCTTCTGATTTTCAGTATTGTCTTATGATTTTACTATGTTTAAACGGTTCGTTTATGTTTTTTCTTCTACCTGGTCATCGTGTTGAAAACCCTAAGTGTTTTGGTTCTATCCGGGGTTTTGAAACTGTCTTTGTTTATTTGTTTATATGCCTGTTTTGATTGGGTTCTTTGTGGTTAGATCCTTTTCCTTTGTTTGCCTTGACTGATTCAGAGTCCTTACCATTTTTCTTTTACTCGACTATTGTTAAAACCCTAATTTCCTAAAACTCTTCTCACCTGTTACTGAGGGTTATTTTAAAAAAGATCTCCTTTACCTGTTGCTATGTGTTAGACTGTTTCCTTCGTTTCTGGTTCTATGTGACTGCTTGACTTTGTTGACTACTATGCTTCGAGTAGGTTCTTTTACTACTGAGCCCTAGCCTTCTCCTGTTACTGCTGTATGTTTACATGGTTGCTTCTTTTGCCAATATGTTTGGCCTTGCATGTTCATTCTTCTTCTCTACTTATATGGCGAAGTGCAGAATCATGATTCTTTCTTGATTGATCTTGATTTCCGCAAGTCATGGCTAATTGCAAATATTTTCTTATAAACTCCTGGTTTCACTCGTTTTGTTTAAATTGACTGATTCCCTTTATTTACTGTGATGTTTTACCTTGTTGAATCCTTTCCCAAAATTAAGTATATTTTGTACTTAGACTCAATTATTTACTCTATACTTTTTACTAGCCCTTATATGGTAAAATCAATCTTTCTCAAACTGATTCTCTTTCCTTAATTATCCATGTAGTATCCGTTTGGGCTGTAACTCCTTGATTAAGGGGAAGGATTTGTATTAATTGATTCTGATTGTGATTATTTCCATATTTGTGTTAAACTTTTACTTGTTACCTTATTTTTCTACTCGTTTTTGTTTACCGTGAAAATGGTAACGACAATTAAATTTATTAAATGGGACTCTAAAAATACGTGATCTATTTCCAAGCTAGTTTGTTAGAGCAGATGGTGCTAGTATTATGAATTTTAACGATGGGGTGGAAGATAAACGAGGTAACGACTGAACCAAAGGGTCTGCTACCCGGGCGTAAGCTTGGTCGATTGGGACTTCGAGGTCGACCTCGAGGTCGACCTCGGGTTGTCGGGGACCCTCAGGAGCAGTATAACAGCTAGAGATATAATCAAAAGAAACTACTTATAACTGAAATTAAATTGTACGATGAAGAATACATGTAGAGACAAAGAATATTGAAGTATCCTTAGTATCAGTGAGGGCAAATGAGTTTCAGCAAGAAGAGAGAGAGCGAGAGAGAGAGAGAGAGAGAGAGAGAGAGAGAGAGAGAGAGAGATTATTGCACTTGTAGAATTGTAGGAGAAACATTAGTCCCTTACAAGGTAGGGCGAGTCCCCTTTATATAGGAGAGGAAACTCGGAATACATGTATACTTAATTCATGAAATATGAAGATGTGATGGCTTGACTTGATGCCCCAGCGTAGGCTAGGGAAAGGCCGGTCCTGTCAGACTCATTCGCGTGCCTTGGGGGCTTCCTTTCTTTATCCCGATCTCAGCCTCGAATCAGGTCTTGATAGACCCCGAAGAAAAGGACTAAATTGTGGCTTCATACCCTCGGGTTCTCGAAATATCTTACCGAGGTAGCGTTATGTCCTCAGGGTCTCGTGGTACCTCCGCTAAGTGGCTTAATGGTGGGGAATCAGACCCTCTGATTTCACCGCGTACAATTTTTTTAGCTATAAATACCCTAATGTTTTCATTAACAAGACACGAACAACTGAGTTCAAAACACACACTTACACATTCAAACTCTCTTTCTTTCTCTACTACTTGTGCTACTACTTTGTCTGGCCGGCTGAAAGCCAAGGCTAGACTGTGGAATTTTGATTGCTTTACTTTTCTTTTCCTGCACTTTGCTTCTTCAACTGGTATGTCCCTAGTTTAAATTCCGAAACTCAAACCTATGTGTTCCCTTGTTGTCAATCACTGTCTCTTTCTGCAATGACTTAATGACTCATGCTGTTGCACTTTTGTTTAGTACTTTACTCAGCATGCTTAAAATTCTGCCCTCTTTTGTTCAAATGTAATTAGTATGTTTACTTGTTCCTGTTTATGTCCTTCAACGAGCATGTCTCCTAATGTACTTGATTCATGACTAATTATGTGTTTTAATTTGGACCCTCTGTGTCCCCAACCCCTACGTCCCTGGTTGAAACTCCGGAAACTGTACTGCTATTTGAACCTGTTCTGCATGTGTTGGTGTTGCTCCTATCCCCTTTCCCTTTCAAAAAACTATTTTCACTAAGCAATCTTTCCGCTATTTTTACAAACTTATTTCAAATATGCTGTTTTCAAGATTGTTTTCCAACTCTACTCCTTTAAGTCTATGTCAAGCACTTTCAGTATACTCTTAGGTTATTAGGTTCTGCCCCTTTTGTGTGAGCCTTGCTTTGGGACCCTTGAGCTCCCCCTGAGCTTGGATGCATGAAAGCTGGCCTTTTCCGCACTGCATTTACTCTTTCTTAGCCATAAAATCTTGGTGTGAGCACTGCCCGGGGCCCCTGAAGTCCTTAGGGAACACTGACACACCTAGATATGAGGGAAAGCTGGAACAATATTAGCATTTGAGGTGGTTTATTTCGTAACTCAGAGAGGAAGTCATAATCACGCTTTCTATAGTTGTAACTTCTTATTTTTCATTTCTGTTTATGTAAATTCAATCACATGGTCTATAATAATTTGTAAACAAGTACTGGGGTGGCTAGTGAAAAGGGATGGGAGAATATGCTTGCTATAATGGTTAAAGGTAGAAAACATGTTATTAGGTTTATATTCCTAAACTGCGCAATAGAAATCATGCTTAGGGTTTATGTATGCATTTAGAAATCCTGCTATTAGAAAATTCTGCAATCCTGCCATATGCATTTAGAGATCCTGTTCTACTACGTCATGGGTCTTATACATGAATAATAGATATCATCTTCAAGGATCTTGTTTGCATTTTGCTTAAAAACGCCTAGTTAATTATCAACTCATGAAAAAGGTAGTAAACTAATAATTTTCATACTGTGATGTTTTTCCAACAATCTCTGCAACTAGAACAGCATGCTCTTAGGGTAAAATAATCTCCAACTGTCTCAACAATTCCGAATAACTACTGCATATTGCTTTACGCCTAGGCAAACCTTAGGTAATACCCTTAATAAAATTGCAACTGCCTTTGTTCAGTTATCAACTGTTAAAATCAGTAAGCAAATCTGATTCTGAGTCATGTGATAAATCTGGTTCTGATGTTATCACTCAAACACCCTGCTTTAAGATTTTAAATTCAGACCTTAATTGTGTATAAGTCATGCTATCTATGTGCATTATCTGGGGAGGTATATCTGAACCTCCTATTCGTTTTCTGTGTTTTTCCCCCTTTAAATGCAGTCCTACCTGTTTTGTATGTCGCCTTAGTATTTTGACTTTAAACCTGAGGGTCTGCCTAGAACCTCCTTCTTATAGGATAGGAGTCCTAACCTCCGGGACTGATAGGAAGGGACGGGTAACAACATGCAATAAGAATCGAGACCAAACCTCGCTTTAATTACCTTCACGGGTGGGAAAGGGTAGATATGGATATGATGACCGGTGCGCTAATGCCACGCGTAGCCCCTTTCTAAGGAGTGATTACCGGGCATTGTACTGGTGTAATCCATATTACAGACAAACCTAGGACCCCTCTACATTCATAAGCATGCTTAGATTATAACTCTTTTCAAAACCTTGCTTTTATTGATCGCTTTTCAAATGCTTGTGTATTTCTACCTAAATCCCCTACTATGTGCTCCTTACTTATCTAATTGCTAATTGCACAAATTGACAAAAAAACTGTCTGGCTGGGAACCACACTAGTGGATCCTGAGGGGTGCCTAACACCTTCCCCTTAGGATAATTTCAAGCCCTTACCCTATCTCTGGTTATCAAATGTAATTGTAGATGAACCCTGTAGGTGCCCTTACGCACCTTTAAAATTATTAGGTGGCGACTCTTCAAAACGTAATACCCGATTCCCAAAAGGAAATGAGTCATTACACCTCCATGAATGTCGAAACCCAGATTCCTCTCCGTGGAGGGAAAAAGGGGGCGCGACAGCATGTAAGAGAAAAAGAGGAATGAGGAAGAAGGTAAGGCCGAATACGGCCGCCGAATTCACAAACCACCATTCCATCAACCACTTAAATGTCAGGCAGAGCGAACAACGCTATGAGGCTACCTTCGTTCATCGACTCATCAGATCGAGGTAAGGAAAATCTCATCTTACGTTACCTCTATTGTTTGCTTAAATAGGAACACAAGCGCCGCATGGGCAAGCGAGCAAAGAAGCATTCCAACTAGAGGGTGGAAGAACCATTACAAAATAACTTGAATATAGTCCATCCCAGACATTTCTGCTTCTGGAAAATGACGTCCCCTAAGTCATACTCCTTCTCCTCACCCAGGTGTTGTCCCGATTGGCCTCTCTTGGGGAGGTTTTGAACGAGGCAATGAGGGAGACGTCACCAAGTTGAAAGGACAGTTAATCGCCACGCCTATCGGCGAGCTCTCCAGGCCGAACGATAAAGGGGTTAAATAGGGAAATTCCAATATATGCATAAAACGAACATTAGCAAGATAGCAACGTTCAATACCCTCCGGCATCACACTCTCCAATACAGACAAAATTAAGCAAACTGGGACTCACCCAGGAAACACACAAGTTGAGCAAACTGGGACTCACCCGGGAAACACACAAGTTGAGCAAACTGGGACTCCCCCAGAGGACACCCCAAAACTCTCCAAAAAAAAAAACTAGGACTCACGACAGGTTAACATTTCGATGAAAGCTCGAAAAAACACCCATAAGGCCAAGGGCCATCGCCAAAAAAAGAAGAGTTCGACCTCGATCGAATAACGACGGGTTAACATTTCGGTGAAAGCTGGAAATGACACCTATAAGGCCAAGGTACATCGCCAAAAATAATAGTTCGACCTCAAGCGAACAACGACGGGTTAACATTTCGGCGAAAGCTCGAAATGACACCCATAAGGCCAAGGGCCATCACCAAAAAGAAGAGTTCGACCTCAATCGAACAACGACGGGTTAACATTTCGGCGAAAGCTCAAAATAACACCCATAAGACCAAGGGCCACTGCCAAAAAAGAACAGTTCGACCTCGATCATATATCAATGAGTTAACGTTTCGACGAAAGCTCGAAATAACACCCATAAGGCCAAGGGCCATCGCCAAAAAAAGAGGAAGAATTCGACCTCGATCGAATAACAACGGGATAACATTTCGACGACAGCTCGAAATAACTTCCATACGGCCAAGGGCCATCGCCCAAATGAAAAGTTCGGCATCGATGACACCTCTGCAACCATCGTTCGGCGTCATATATTTTTGCCTTCTACCTCCTAGAAAATTGATTTCGCTACAAACTCCAAGTTCGACCTCGTTCGAATATATATATAAAAAAAAAAAGAGGAAGGGGGAAAGAAGAAAAACGACTTCGCCAGAATCAATAGTAGTTTGGTCCCACTCGAGCGACTCAAGTCAAGACTGGTTTCGTCCAAAATAACGAATACATTATACGACCTCATTTTAAGTCGAGCGAATCTGCTTAAAGCGATAAGTCACCAGTCGATCTCGCCCAAATGGGCGGGTCAAATGAAACTCCATTCGGACACACACGACGAAGTCCTACTCGGCCCGGTTGGAATCGGATTCCCTGAAAATCAAGAATTCACCATACAGAGATCCAAAATTTTACGCCAAAGTTATGCAAAGCAAAAAGGAGAGAAGTGCAAAATACATACAATGATGAAAACTCCTTTTTATTTAAACGGTTGCGCAAAAATCCGCAGATTACACATGGCTAAAACCGGTCCAGTACAAAAAAAAATAATAACAAAAAAAAACACGAACAAAGATAACAACTCTTTCACTCGGCGTCATCACCGCCATCCTCCTCATCACCATCTCCAGGAAGTTCCTCTTCAGCGTCAACATCCTCGTCGGCCTCCGGCGTCACAGGATCATATCCACAGTTAATATGAGCCTCTCGTGCCTTCGCCCGAGCTCCTTCAATGTGGCCTCAGAAACATTGCCCGCTTCCCACAAACTCTTATAAATGTCCTGCTGGGCTTCAGCATGTACCCAAAGCTCGTGCAAATGGAGGGGAATAGCGGCGGAGGCACATTCAATTTGGGCCAATAATTGCGCCTTTTCAACCTCAAGAACAGCGACGCGATCTTCCAAGGCCAAAGCTTCCCGGTCGATCTCGCCAATGCGCTCTTCGAGCCTCGCTTCCCTTAGCGTTGTCGTCGCCCTCTCTGATTCCTGCTCAAATTGAAGGACGCGGAAAGTATCCTCTAAAGCCGTCGCCCTCCCCGAAGCCGACGCGCAGGCACTCTCAATATTTTTCAATCCGGAGACCTTTCTCTCCAGCTCGGCTAACTTTCCCATCCATTCCGCACTCATCGCCTCGACCCTGATCGCATTCTGATCCATTTCGGATTGCATCAACCGCACCTTCGCCTGAAGATACTCACTCTCCGCAGCGACCCCTTTTCCCAACTCAAGTTCTTCGTCCCTCACATGAAGCTGCTCCTCGAGCTCGCTACTCCTGCGAATTGCCTGCACCAGCTCCCGATCTCGCTTCTCTAGTTCCTCGCCGAGAGATTGATTACCGGCGCTCGCCCTCAGCCGTTCGTGTATCTCACGACATTTTTAGCGGTAGCGCCGATACTTCTCCAACATCGTCAGAAAATTTTTGGCCCGAGTATCGGCCCTGCGAGCACTTTCAATCTCCACTATGTACTTCTGAAAGACGAAAAGATTGGTTAAGGCCAAGATCGCCAAAGATGAAAAGAAATAAAATAAAGGGAAAACTTAACCTCAGGCCCATTGCGGCCACTTCATGCATCAAATCAACGTCACGGACGTCACGAAGAGCCTCACTCTCGGCGGACGAGCACAAAAGGTCAACCTGCGGTACCAGGTCTTCCGTATCCCCCAGAAGGTTAATACCCGATGAGATTTCAAGTATACGGGACGGGCCTCCCGCGTGTACCACCGTACGAGTAAGGCCCTCCTCGAACATCCTGACATCATCAGGATCAAGATCAGATTCAGATTCGTAGTCGTCGACCATGACACCATTTCTTTCTGCGGCCGAGGAAGAAGCACGACCCGGTCCGGAAGATGAAGGCCCGCCCAAAGTAGCAACAACAACCTCGAGATTCCGACTCCCTATCGCAGTAGTTTGTTAGTCAATTAGAACGGCCGGAGTCTCTATCGATGGGTTGGTCACGGTAACCGGCTCTACCTCTGCAGACGGGTTAGCATCGTTCCCCGTCTCAAACTCCGTCAAGGAGATGCCACCCCCTGAACATACCACGACTAAAGGAGCCATTTCGGACTCCACTCGTCATCTCTGTGATGGCCCTTCCCCGTCTTCAGCACGGGAAGACTCCCTCGTTGGGTAGGTAGTTGGAGTTGGAGCCCCATATTGAGGAAAAATTTTCGTGCACATGGCTACGTTCGAAGATTCAACTTGAGCAGCCCTTGCCGTAGGTCGAACAGCAGGCCTTGGTACGGGCCGAGCAGAGGACGTTGGCTGACGAAATGTAAGAGGAGGAGCTCTCGCCCTTCGCACTCTCCCTAATAACAAATAAAAGTCGTATGAGCAACAAAGCCAAATTGCAAAGTAGAAAACAAACTGCTGCAACACTACTTACGAGTAAGGGGCTTACGTCCATATTTCTCATAGAAGGACGACCATTCGCGGACTCCCGCCGTATGAGGAAGAATGACATTCACCCACTCACGGATATCGTCAACAGGCGCAGAGGGTAGTCTCGCAGCTGCAAAAGCAAAAACAGTTCAATACTGCCCAAAGAAAAGCGGTCGAATATCATTCCGACAAAATAAACAAAAACTTACGTGCGAAGTTCCATCTCTCGGGGAACCCTGCAGAATCCGCCACAAGGTGTTCGATCCGCACATAAAAGTAGTTCTCATAGAAATGACGGTTGACCCTATCGTCCATCTTCACTACCAAACTCTTCATCCCTCGATGGCGCATGTGGATCATCATGCCTCGAATGAGTTGAGGGGCAAAGATATTGAGCATGTGTCTCAGAGTGACCTCCCGATCGGCGAGCTCCAAGAACTTGAGCAGCATAAGGAACAGTTTATACAAGTACGGCGAAAGTTGAGCCAGACACACCTCGTAGAAACGGCAAAAATCTACCACCAAAGGAGGGAGAGGAAGCGTATACCCGAAAATAAGAGGATAGGCGTAGAACGCACAATATCCTGGGCGATCGAAATGTATAGTATCATCTCCCACCGCCGGCCGCATCTCGACGTGGTGAGGGATCCCCCACTTGGCCTTTAGCTCCGCAATCCCCGCCTCAGTCATAACAGAGGAAGAAGGTTCTGGTTCTTCTCCGGCAGGACTTTGGAAATCGTTCCACGGCTTTCCGGGACGAGGCAATATTTCAGCCGCCGTTGGAACCCCCTCATCCTCTACCATTTCTACTCCTCCGGGAGCAAGAACCTCATTTTTCGGCGCCGGAATTGCGGCAAGATGTCAGCGCGGGAAGAACTACCAGCCATTTATCTCGATTTAATGGAACGAGTGAACTAATGGAGAAGAGGAGACTGAGATGTCAATTTCTAGCCAACAGGAGTGAATCAAAAATGTGAAGTATCGGAGAAGATGAAGATTCACAAAATCCTTTCAACAAAGTCAAGAAAGTGTGCAAATAGAATGGTTTTTCCCCCTTATTTATAGGGACATAAATGCCCCAAGCGGAAAACCCAAGAGTTGCAAATCAAAACCGATAGGGCATGAAACGGTTCAATCCCCAGAAAATGCGTGTCATAATGGCAGTAACCACAAATGACATTTCAGATCAAACAACGTTTCGATTCCGTACGGTCGCGACGATCCAAAGGCATCATTGAAGCACCGCGCCATTGCCTCGATCTAAAAACTTTGCCCAAGGCACGAAAGTCAGATTTTTCCTAGTCTTCGAAATTACAGTTCGCCCGCCGGGCCCACCAAGAGACGACCCCGACGGACGGAAGGGCTAACTGTATAGGTCAAAATCTGACCATAGTGGTCAACCAAGTTGGGACCCCCGCCTGGGTGGCGAAATAACGAGAAGCACCACGACCAACTTCAGTCCAAGCATCGATAGTGTATGTTAAGTTAAAAACGGTACCCAAATAACAACTGAAGAGACCGCTGTGTGAAGGTACATCGGTTAAAGAACACGGCAAAGATCCTAGAACTATATATAGAAGGGAATTCATCGAAAAAGGTGGCTGGACTTTTCCTCTCTACTCTTGATCCGACAATTTCTTCTGGTAAAAGATTTAAACCGATTTTTCTCTCTATCTCATCAAAGATGAGATATTAACATCAATAAACAGTGATTGTTCTTACTTTTCATTCATCATCATGCTATATATTTTTAGATCTGAAGTTGGTTATGCTTGACTAAGATTTACCTCATCATTATCATTAATTGATTTAATCAAAAAGGTTTTAATATCTTTTGGTCAAACACCCTTGACTATAGACTAATGGGTATTCCACTAAAATGAAAATTTATATTTATGTATGCCTACTAAGTAGTTTATGATATATTTTCGTACAAAAATAAAAATAAATTTAGTTTATGTTTGTTTTTGTCATTTCAGTTGCGTATTTATGATGGATTGTGCGAAAGTAACATCTGAATTTAGTTTTAATTTACGATCTACTTTAGAAAATAATTTCTCATGAAGACACAGAAAACAAATAAAATTTATAAGACTAACAAATAAAGAGGTGAAATACAAGCTAAGACTTGTGCCGATATTATTTATTGGTCTTTCCTTCACTTTCTTTTGCAATTTTCCAGATTGTCAATTAAATGTATCTTTCTCATGAGCAGTCTCTATCTTCATGTTGACTTGTGCCATCCATAATTGGTCTTAGTTTCCTTAAATTTCCTCCGCAATTACTGCGAACGTATTTTCTTTGTTCTTGTAAATTCCTCAACAATTTCTAGCTTTAAGGGTGTTTTGTTACGAAGGAAAATATTTTTTGAAAATAGTTTTTAATTTTTTAATGTTTGGTTGACTTAATTGTATTGAAACAAGTTTTACTGTTTAACGCATATTTTTTCAATTAGAGGAAAATGATTTTCATACCACAAATAGGAAAAATATTTTAATTTTTCAAAACTCTTTTTCAACTTTTCACACCCCACCCCCACACCCCACCTTGGGTCCCCCCTAAGGGTGTCTAACAGGTGGGCCGGGCCGGGCTGGGTAGGAAAATTTAGGAACCGTACGGGTTGCGGTCCGGGCCGGTTACGGGTTGGGGCTTAGCGGGTTTAACGGGTTCGGGTTCATCCGGGTAAAAATGAACCGTAAGGGTTACGGGTACAAGGGGGCGGGCCGGGCCTGGTTAGTGTAATTTTTAATTCTTTTGTTTTGTATTTTGTTTTCGTATAACTATTGTAAGTTATATTAATATAAAGTAAAAATATAAAGAATACAATGAAGATGGGAAAAAGTTGCACTTATAAATTGCAAGTGCTACATTTATTTCAAAATTCAAACTTACAAATTGAAAGGTTTACATTTAACAACAAGTAAATTAACGAAAAAAGAGTAAATTCAAAGGCCCCATTATTAAAAAAAAAAGTAAAAAAATTAAGTTAGCCGTTATACCGGTCTGGGCCGGTTAACCGGTTGAACAGTAAAAACCGTTGACCGGGTTTGACCGATCCGGTTAACCGGTAGGAATTAAGTAGACGGACCAACCCCCCTTACTCCTTTAACCCAACCCTACCCGGGCCCCTTCTACCAGTCGGGGCCGGTTCCGATTTTAACCGGTCTGGGCCGGTCCGAAAACGGGCTGACCCGGCCCGTTAGATACCCATAGTCCCCCCGACCACCTTCTGCTCTCGCACTACCACCTCGGCCCCTAGACCCCCACCTACTATCCTCCTTCGCTCTTACCCATTTCGTCTTCTATAGTATTTTTTAAATTATATATTTTTCAAAAAGTATTTTCACCAAAACCAAACACCAAAAAATAAGCTTATTTTCTAAGAAAAATATTTTCCACCGTACCAAACACACCCTAAGTGTTATGCCAACAGCGATAGCTTGGTCTTTCCTCTAATTTTCCATGCAATTGCTCAGAACCTCTCCTTATTAATTACGTGGATACCGCTTGGTCATACGTCAAATTGTCTTGTTGCACATAATGTTTCTTGACATCATCAGATGGCAAAGCGATATAAAGACATATATAACCCTCATTTCTTTCCATCCACCAGCCATACTAGAATTCATATATTTGCATGTGAAGATCTTCTTATTTGAGAGTGTGATAGAGAGGGAGAAAATGAGGAGATGGAAGGCAAAACTCTCCTTAAGCAAAGAGGTCAGTTGATGCTGCTAACATCAATCGAAGAAGATCAGCTAACGGCAGCCAAGATTGTGACTGTTACTTCTGGGTTAGCAACTTTATTGCCTTTACTTCCGTACAAATATATAGGCGAAAACCGTGTCCTTGTATTCATTTCTAAGGAAATGCAATCTATTTTCCATGCATTTGTGGTTTTTCTTATGTTATCTTTCGCGACTTCGTTCAGTTCATTGTACTTGAGCAGCAAATGGCCAAAGGCAGCAAAGTTCTGCAAGTTCTGCTCTATCACTTACTTGGTGTCCGCCATGGCTTCCGCTACATATTGCTTTTTCTATGTTTGATAGAAGCAAGTATTATACTCCCGGTCGCTGTATTGTACTGGATTAGTAATTTATTATTTGTACTTGTAAGAACACGAGGACCACAGGGTTGGGTTCTTTTAGGGATAGACTTGTGAAGATCCTAATTAGTTTATCTAATTTATTATCAAATATATATATTTGTAAATTGATTTATCGACTTATAACTTACTTAGATGCATCATTGAATATTTGTCACGATCCGGATTTCCCACTGTCGGATCGTGATGGCGCCTAACTTTTCGGAATGCTAGGCAATCCAAGAGATAAAAATTCAATACGCTAACCACTATCCAATACAGTAAATAACATCAATTAAACTAAACAGGTTAAAGGAAAACGGAATTTCATAATAATCCAAGTACTAATACACGACTGCCCAAAATCTGATGTCATAATCCACGAACTACTAAGAGTCATTATAAATACTAGCTAAAAGAAACATACAATTGTTCTTGAATTAAAAGAAAACAGGAAACTAGGATAACTGGAAGGGGACTCCAGGGTCTGCAAACGCCGGCAAATCTACCTTGGTCTCTTGTTAGACTGAAGGCAACAGCTCACCCGGGTCAGCACGGTCCGGTACCGAAATCTGCACAGAAAGTGCAGAGTGCAGTATCAGTACAACCGACCCCATGTACTGGTAAGTGTCGAGCCCAACCTAGAAGTAGTGATGAGGCTAGGACAAGACACATATATAAACCTGTGCAGTTATACAATGTGCTAACAGAAATAACAATTAAGGGAAGATAAACAAATATTAACGTGCACGACATCACCCTTCGTGCTTTATCATTCTTCCTCACCATATAAATAATATAAACGTGCACGACATCACCCTTCGTGCTTTATCACTCTACCTCACCAAACAAGAGACAACAATAATAGAGAGGTAGAAATGGCAACAACAAGTCTTACTTCAACACTTATTTTCATAATACCAATCTCAACCTTGGGTAAAACCCCATCAATACCAAATTCCATAAAACATGATAAGAACTTCTCAACACATCGATTAACTAGTCTACACATGAACAATATATTCAAAATATAACATTTTCCAAGAATAAAGCTCGTTCACATATTATGACTTGACAACAACGTATAGATACTCGTCACTTTACCTATACATCGTACTCAACGACAACATACATAACAAACAAGTAAATAACACCTAATCCCTCAAGCTAAGGTTAGCCACAACACTTACCTCGCTCCTCCGGCCAAAATCAAGGTTCAATCACCGCTTTTCCCTTCACACACGCCTTTGGGCCAATAGAATCTAGCAAATTACCAACCAAACAATTCAATTTAAGCCTTGGGAACTACCCATGATAGCAAGAAATTCAATTTAGGCCATTTTGGAAAAACTCAACAAAAGTCAACACCCGAGCCCGCTTGGTCCAAATCCGAAACTCGGACCAAAACCCGACTACCCACTCACCCCTGAGACCAGATATACAATTGGTTTTGGAATCTGACCTCAATTTGAGGTCTAAATCCCCCAATTTCAAAATCCCTAGCTTCTACCCAAGAACCCCCAATTCCACCATGAAAATTCTAGATTCTAGGTTGAAATCTTGTTATAAGAAGTGAAAGATTGAAAGAAAAGAGTTAAAAATTATTTATCTATGATTTGGGGAAGAACTAGCCTTTGGAAAATCGCCTCTTGAGGTTTAGGTTTTGAAAATTTAGGAAATGAATCAAAAATCTCGTCTAAGTCCCTTTTACACAGCTCCAGATGTCGCATTTGCAACCTGAGCTTCGGAATTGCGAAGCTCGCAAATGCGAAGGGACCATCGCATATGTGAGGTCCTTCACACCTCTAATTCCTTCGCAATTGCGAAGGAATGTTCGCAATTGCGAACATGAACCTCCGCAAATGCGACAAGATGATCGCAATTGCGATCTCTGCCTCCCAGTTTTACTTCGCAAATGCGAAGAAATCTTCACAAATGCGAAGACTGCATGGCCCAGCTTCTAATCGCAATTGCGATGGAAGCCTCACAAAAGAGGAACCTGTTGGGTTCACAATTGCGATGCCTGATCTCGCAATTGCGAGATCAGAGGCCTACAACAGGTTCAGTCATACCAGCAAATTTTCTACGTTCCTAAAACACTCCGTAGCCTATCCAAAACTCACCCAATCCCTCGAGGCTCCAAACCAATCTTGCACACAAGTCTTAAAACATCATACGATCTTGCTCGTGCGATCAATTCACCAAAATAACATCTAAAACTACGGATTTAACATCAAAACACGTGAAATTCTCAAGAACACTTGAAATTCCTATTTTCACAACCGGACGCCCGAATTACATCAAATCAACTCCGTTTTTCACCAAATTTTACAGACATGACTTAAATATTCTATTTAACCTATACCAGGCTCTAGAACCAAAATACGGGCCTGATACCAACGAAATCAAACATTAATCAATTTCTTTAAATCCTTAGATTTTCAGTTTAACAATTTTTAACAAAAATTTATTACTCGGGCTAGGGACCTCCGAATCCGATTCCGGGCATTCGCCCAGGTCTCATATTTTACTACGGACCCTTCGAGACCGTCAAAACACGGGTCCGAGTCCGTTTACTCAAAATGCTGACCAAAATCAACTAAAAATAACTTTTAAAGGCAAAACTTATTATTTTCTCAAATTTCCACATAAAGGCTTTCCAGAAACGCGCCCGAATTACGCAAATTGAGGAGAAATAAAATGAGGTTTTGAAGGCCTCAAAACTCTGAATTGGGTTCTAAAACACAAGATGACCTTTTGGGTCATCACATTCTCCACCTCTAAAACAATTGTTCGTCCTCAAACAGACATAGAAAAGTACCTGAGTTGGGAAAAAGGTGGGAGATATCTACTCCGCATATCGGACTTGGACTACCAGGTAGCTGCCTCAATAGGCTGACCTCTTTACTGCACCCGAACCGAAGGATAACTCTTCGACCTCAACTGACGAACATGCCGATCTAAAATGGCTACCAGCTCTTCCTCGTAGGTCAAGTCCTTGTCCAACTGGATAGTGCTGAAATCTAACACGTGGGATGGATCGTCGTGATACTTCTGAAGCATGGACACATGAAACACTGGATGTATCGCTGATAAGCCTGGTGGCAACGCAAGTCTGTAGGCTTCCTCTCCCACTCGATCAAAAATCTCAAAAGGCCTGATGAACCTAGGGCTTAACTTGCCCTTCTTCCCAAATCTCATTACGCCCTTCATGGGCGACACCCGAAGCAACACTCTCTCTCCAACCATGAATGCTACATCACGAACCTTACGGTCGGCATAACTCTTTTGCCTGGACTGAGCTGCATGAAGCCTATCCTGAATGATCTTAACCTTATCCAAGGCATCCTGTACCAAATTCGTACCCAATAATCGAGACTCCCCCGGCTCAAACCACCCAACCGGTGATCGACACCGTCTACCATATAATGCCTCATAGGGAGCCATATGGATGCTCGACTGATAGTTGTTGTTGTAGGAAAACTCTACTAACGGCAAGAATTGATCCCAAGAACCTCCAAAATCAATAACACCAGCGCGGAGCATATCCTCCAAGATCTGAATAGTACGCTCGAACTGTCCGTCCGTTTGAGAATGAAATGTTGTGCTCAACTCGACCCGCGTACCCAACTTACGATGTACTTGCCTCCATAAATACGAGGTAAACTGCGTACCTCGATCAGAAATGATAGACACGGGCACACCATGAAGACGAATGATCTCACGGATATAAATCTCTGCCAACCGCTCCGAAGAATAGGAAACTGCCACAGGAATGAAATGCGCTCACTTAGTCAGACTATCCACAATGACCCAAACCGCATCGAACATCCTCTGAGTTTGTGGGAGTCCAACAACAAAATCCATGATGATACACTCCCACTTCCACTCAGGAATCTCTATCTTCTAAAGCAACCCAAACGGTCTCTGATGCTCGTACTTTACTTGCTGACAATTTAAACACCGAGCTACATATGCAACAACATCCTTCTTTATCCTCATCCACCAATAATGCTACCGCAAGTCCTGATACATCTTAGCGGAGCCCAGATGAATAGAATATCGACAACTATGGACCTCCTCTAGAATCAACTCACGGAGCCCATCCACATTAAGCATACAAACACGACCCTGCATCCTCAAAACTCCATCATCTCCAACCGTAACCTGCTTGGCATCACCGTGCTGCACTGTGTCCCTAAGGACAAGGAAATGAGGATCATCATACTGCTGCTCCCTGATACGCTCAAACAAGGAAGACCGAGCGACTGTACTAGCTAGAACACGGCTGGGCTCAGGAACATCCAACCTCATGAACTGATTGGCCAAAGCCTGAACATCTAATGCAAGCAGTCTCTCACCAGCCAGAACATATGCAAGGTTGCCCATACTGGCTGACTTCCTACTCAAAGCATCGGCCACCACGCTGGCCTTCCAGGGATGATACAAGATGGTGATATCATAGTCTTTTAATATCTTCAACTACCTCCTCTACCTCAACTTGATCTCCTTTTTCTTGAACAAATATCTCAAACTCTTATGATCCGTGAACACCTCACACGACACGCCATACAGATAGTGCCTCCAAATCATCAGTGCGTGAACAATGGCTGCCAACTCTAAGTCATGAACTGGATAATTCTTCTCGTGAACCTTTAGCTGCCGTGAAACATATGCAATAAATTTGCCACCCTGCATCAATATTGCACCAAGTCTAATACGAGATGCATCACAATATACTATATAGGGCCCTGAACTTATGGGCAACACTAACACCGGCGCCTTAGTCAAATTTGTCTTGAGCTTTTGAAAGCTCGCCTCACACTCGTCCGACCACCTGAACGGGGCGCCCTTCTAGGTCAACCTGGTCATCGGGGATGCTATAGATGAAAACCCCTCCATGAAATGACGGTAATAACCCGCCAAACCCAAGAAACGACGGATCTCTATGGCTGAAGTATGCCTAGGCCAATTACGAACGACCTCAATCTTCTTAGGATCCACCTGAATACCCCTTGCTGATACAATGTGACCCAAGAAAGAACCTAAACTCAACCAAAACTCACATTTCGACAACTTGGCATATAACCGGCTGTCTCTCAGAGTCTGAAGAACGATCCGTAGATGCTGCTCATGCTCCTCTCGCATACGGGAGTAGATCAAGATATCATCAATAAATACAATCACAAAGGAATCCAAATATGGCTTGAACACCCGGTTCATCAAATCCATAAATGTTGCTGGGGCATTTGTCAGCCCAAATGACATCACTAGAAACTTATAATGCCCATACCGAGTCCAAAAAGCTATCTTAGGGACATCGGATGCCCTAATCCTCCACTGATGGTAGCCACACGTCAAATAGATCTTTGAAAATACCTTGGCAAGCTGAAGTTGATCATATAAGTCATCAATCCTCGGCAATGGATACTTGTTCTTGATGGTGACTTTGTTCAACTGCGAAAAATCTATGCACATCCTCATCCATCCATCCTTCTTCTTTACAAACAACACCGGCGCACCCCAAGGCGAGACACTGGGCCTAATGAAGCCCCTATCAAGTGAATCTTGATATTGCTCCTTCAATTCTTTCAATTCTGGCGGGGCTATGCGGTATGTCGGAATAGAAATGGGCTGAGTGCTCGGAACGAAATCAATGAAGAAATTAATATCCCTGTCGGGTGGCATCCCCGGTAGGTCTGTAGGAAATACCTCTGCGAACTCTCGAACAACTGGTACAGAATCCATGGAAGGAACCTCCGCACTAGAATCGCGGACATAAGCCATATAAGCTAGAAACCCTTTCTCGACCGTGCGCCGAGCCTTCATATAAGAAATAACCCTACTGGGAGAATGACCAGGAGTCCCTCTCCACTCCAAACGAGGCAACCCCGGCAAGGCTAAGGTCACGGTCTTGGCGTGACAGTCCAATATAGCGTGATAAGGTGACAACCAATCATCCCCAAAATAACATAGAAATCAACCATATCGAGAAGTAGGAGATCCACACGAGTCTCAAGACCCTCAATAATGACCACACACAAACGATAAACACGATCTACAATAATAGAATCCCACACCATGGACACATAAACGGGAGCACCTAAAGAATCATGAGGCACAACCAAATATGAAGCAAAATAGGATGATACATACGAATAAGTAGATCCCGGATCAAATAATACTGAGGCATCCCTACTGCAAACTGAAACCCTACCTGTGATAACCACGTCAGATAACTCAGCCTCAGGCCGGGCTGAAAAAGCATAGCATCGGGGTTGGGCCCCACCGCTCTAAACTGCATCTCGAGGACGGGCCTTGTCTGGCTGGCCTCCACCTCTAGCGGCCTGACCTCCACCTCTAATACCTTGACCTCCACCTCTAGCTGTCTAACCCCTACCTTTAGCTAGCTGAGCGGTCGGTGGAACACCCGGTGCTAGGACCATGGCACGAGAACCCCGATGCTAAGAACTGCTCGATGCTCGAGGGTAATACCTAGCAATGTGCCTCGGATTGCCACAAGTAAAACAAGATCTCGGTTGCTGTGGCTGGTGACCCTTAAACGGACCCGGTCATGATGGCGCCTCTCGTAAAGACAAGGCTAGCCGACACATTCCCAATTCATTTAATGCAATCAAAATATTAAATACTAAGTCTTTAACAGAACTAAAATCCCAAAAATAAATAGTGAACATTGCAATTTGCGGAAATAAAACCAACACAGCCCGACATCGGGGTGTCACCAGTCATGAGCATCTAACATAAGTCTCAAAAAGTGGGAAAAGGGACTACACAATCTATTACAAAATCCAGAACTAGGAACAGAAATAATGATATGAGGGAGAAACACTGGGCCGCGAACGCCGAGCAGCTACCTAGTAAATCTCCGAAGATCTGCTGGGAATTATCAACCCTTAGTAGCAAGACATGTAGCGCCCGAACCTGCACACAGGGGTGCAGGGAGTAAAGTGAGTACTCCAACTCAGTGAGTAATAACAATAAATGAAGACCGAGCGATATAAAATCACGTTAAACGCAACAATAAGCTATAAGAGGCAGAACAAAATCAGTAAACATAATTAAACAGTGAAATATCATAAAACATCTTTTAAGCAGTCAAACAATATATAGGAAAAACAACTAGAAATGGTAAAATTATAAGAACGGCCCCACGGGCAAGGTAACAACAGAATCGGCCACTCGGGCAATATCACAGAACAATACCAGCCCCTCGGGCTATATCTCATATCTCAATGGGTACCGGCGCTCGCTGGGGGTGTACAGACTCCGGGAGGGACCCCTTACGGCCCAAGCGCAATATCAAGCCATCTCGTGGAATCATAAACAGGCTCTCGGCCTTATATCAATCACAAGCCACCTTGTGGCGTACAATCTCAGGCCCTCGGCCTTATTATCATAATCAGTATATCACCGCTTCGGCGTGCAGCCCGACCCAAAAGTAACCTCACAATACAGGCCCTCGGCCTTACTCAGTCAGAATCTCATAAGCCCCAAGGGCAACAGTAAACATGATGCTCAGCTCAAAATATCTTTTAAAATATCATTTAAAGTGTTTAAAACATAGTAACATGGCTGAGTTTTGAAAATAGTAAAATATGGCATGACTGAGCACAAGTATGAAATCGAACAGTGAGGAAAATATCAGTAAAGATCCCTTAAGGGTCCAAAAAGTTGGCACGAAGCCCAAATATGGCATTTAGCCCAAAATATAATAAAATCAAATAATTAGCTATCAAATATGCAGTAAAACAATCATTCGGGATGGACTAAGTCACAATCCCCAACGGTGCATGACCCCACGCTCGTCATCTAGTGTGTGCGTCACCTCAACATAGCCTAGCGTTGTGTAATCTGGGGTTTCATACCCTCAGGACGACATTTAAAATCATTACTCAACTCAATACGGCCCGAAATCTAGCTCCCAATGCTTTTGCCCATCGAATCGGCCTCCAGATGATCCGAATATACCAGAATCAGAACGTAATCATAAAAATATGCTAAAGGGACACAACCCACTCGAAAATAATCGAAAACAACGCAAATCCCGAAATTAATCAAAACCCGACCCCCGGGCCCACATCTCGGAATTCGATAAACTTTACATCATTAGGTTCCTTATCTCCCCACGAGTTCATACATATCAAAAGTTCCAAAATCCACCACAAATGGTCCTCCAAATCCTCAAGTTTAGGTCTCCAATACCAAGCCCTAGTTTCCTCGGTTTATACCCTTAATTTCCACTAATTTCGTGATTAATCCATGGAAAAATGATCACAAACTCATGTAATGAAGCTTAGAGAACATACCCTACTGATTCACCTTGATTTTCCCTTGAATTCTCTGCCCTAGCTCGTTTCCCGTCTTCAAAAATGGTGTTTTTAGCCAAATTCGCAAAGGGAAATATTATATACTTCTGGTCCAACAGTTCCGCATCTGCGGCCCTGTTTCCGCTTCTGCGGTCAACATACCGCTTCTGCGGTCCTCACTAAGCCGCCTCTCGCACCTGCGACCCTATAACTACATCTGCGGTTACGCAGGTGAGGTTCAACTACCGCATCTATGGTTTCACTCAACCCCACCATTAGCCGCATCTACAGCTCGAACCACGCATCTGTGATACCACACCTGCGGTCCCCTAGCCGCAGGTGCGGTTATGACAGCAATTCCAACACTTCAGCTGCCAAACCAACTTCCAAACTTCCCGTCAACCATCCGAAATCACCCCGAGGCCCCCCGGGACCTCAAGCAACAGCACAAACACATCATATACTACTACTCAAACTTATACCAACATTCAAAACACCTCAAACAATATCAAAACCACCAAAACACATCGAATTCAAGCCTAAGGTTCTAAAATCTTCCGAATTCACTTTTGATAAAAAATTATACCAAACCACGTCCGAATGACTTGAAATTTTGCATATACATCCCAAATGACATAACGAAGCTACTGCAACTTCCGGAATTCCATTCCGAACCCTATATCAAAATCTCACCTATCAACCGGAAGACGCCAAAAACTCAATTTCGCCAATTCATGCCTAAATCTACTCCGGACCTCCAAAACACATTTTGATCACGCTCCTAGGTTGCAAATCATCTACCGAAGCTATCCGAACCATCGGAACTCACATCCGAGCCCTCTAACATATAATTCCACATCCGGTTGACTTTTGCAACTTAAGCTTTCTTAAAAGAGACTAAGTGTCTCAAACCTTCTCAAAACATTTCCGAACCCGAGCCAACCAACACGATCACCTATAGAACCGATAAACAAAGCAAGTAGAAGTAGAAATGGGGAAACGGAGCAGTAACTCATGAGACGATCGGCCGGGTCATCACATCCTCCCCCTCTTAAACAAACATACGTCCTCGAACGAGTTAAGAAACATACCTGAAGCCTCAAATAGGTGAGGATGTCTTCTCCGCATCTCCCGCTCGGTCTCCCAGGTAGCCTCCTCTACGGGCCGACCTCTCCACTGCACTTTCACTGAAGCTATATCCTTTGATCTCAACTTTCGAACCTAACGCTCCAAAATAGTTGTTGGCTCCACATCATAAGTCAGATCACCCTCTAAATGAACCGTTCTGAAATCTAAAACATGAGACGGATCCCCAATATACTTCCGGGGCATAGAAACATGAAACACCGGGTGCACACTCGACAAGCTGAGTGGCAAGGCAAGCTCATAAGCCACCTCCCCAATCCTCCGAAGTACCTCAAAAGGCCCAATGAACCGCGGACTCAATTTACCCTTCTTTCCAAATCTTATAACACCCTTCATGGGCGAAACCTTCAACAGAACCTTCTCACCAACCATGTAGGACACATCCCGAACCTTCCGGTCCGCATAGCTCTTTTGTCTCGATTGCGCTGTACGAAGCCTCTCCTGAATCACCTTCACCTTGTCTAAAGCATCCTGTACCAAATCTGTACCCAATAGCCTAGCCTAGCCCGGCTCAAACCAACCAACTGGAGATCTACACCACCTCCCATACAAAGCCTCATATGGAGCCATCTGAATACTCGACTGGTAACTGTTGTTATAAGCAAACTCTGCGAGGAGTAGAAACTGGTCCCATGACCCTCCAAAATCAATGACACAAGCGCGTAGCATATCCTCCAATATCTGAATAGTGCTCTCGGACTACCCGTCTGTCTGAGGGTGAAAGGTTGTGCTCAACTCAACGTGAGTACCCAACTCTCGCTGTACGACCTCCAAAACTGCGAAGTAAACTGAGTGCCCCAATCTGAAATGATGGAAACTGGGACACCATGCAAACGAACAATCTCCCGGATATATATCTCTGCCAACCGCTCTGAAGAATAAGTAGTACAGATAGGAATGAAGTGCACGGACTTGGTCAGCCGATCACCCAAATAGCACGAACTTCTTCAAAGTCCGTGGGAGCCCAACTACAATGTCCATAGTGATCCGCTCCCACTTCCACTCTGGAATATCCATCCGCTGAAGCAAGCCACCCGGTCTCTGATGCTCATATTTCACTTGCTGACAATTGAGACACCGAGCTACAAACCCCACAATGTCTTTCTTCATTCTCCTCCACAAATAATGTTGTCTCAGATCCTGATACATCTTCGCGGCACCCGGATGAATGGAATACCGCGAGCTATGGGCCTCCTCCAGAATCAACTCCCAAAGCCCATCCACATTAGGCACACCAATCCGGCCAATCCTCAACACCCCATTATCACCGATAGTCACATCTCTAGCATCATCATGCTGAACTCTGTCCTTAAGGACAAGCAAATGAGGATCATCATACTGGCGCTCTCTGATGCGCTTATATAAGGAAGATCGAGAAATCACACAAGCCAATACACTACTGGGCTCTGAAATATCCAACCTCACGAACTGAGTAGACTAACCCTGAACATCAACTGCAAGAGGTCTCTCCCCAACTGGAATATACGCCAAACTCCCCATACTCACCGCCTTTCGGCTCAAAGCATCGGCCACCATATTGGCCTTCCCCGGGTGATACAAGATGGTAATGTCATAATCCTTAAGCAACTCCAACAACCTCCGCTACCTCAGATTGAGATCCTTCTGCTTGAACAAGTGCTGGAGGCTACGATGATCAGTATACACCTCGCAAGACACACCATACAAATAATGCCTCCAAATCTTCAACGCGTGACCAATAGCAGCCAACTCCAAATCATGAACAGGGTAGTTCTTCTCATGAGGCTTCAACTGACGAGAAGCATAAGAAATAACTCTACCCTCCTGCATCAGAACATACCCAATACCAACTCTCGAAGAATCACAATACACGGTATAAAAACCTGAAACTGATGGCAATACTAACACTGGAGTTGTGGTCAAGGCAGTCTTGAGCTTCTGAAAGCTCTCCTTACACTCACCAGACCACTGAAATGAAACACCCTTCTAAGTCAACTTGGTCAAGGGCGATGCAATGGACGAAAATACCTGAACAAACCCGCTATAATAACCCGCCAAACCAAGAAAGCTATGAATCTCTGTAGCTGAGGAGGGTCTGGGCCAACTCTGAACCGCCTCTATCTTCTTCGGGTCAACCTGAATACCATCACTGGACACCACGTGCCCCAAGAAAGCCACTGAACTGAGCCAAAACTCACATTTGGAGAACTTTGCATAAAGCTTCTCCTCCCTCAATCTCTGCAACACCAATCTCAAATGCTCCGCTTGCTCCTCCTGACTACGCGAGTATACCAGAATATAATCAATGAAGACTATGACAAACGAGTCGAGATACGGACAGAATACGCTGGTCATCAAATGCATGAACGCTGCTGGGGCACTGGTCAGCCCAAAAGACATCACCAAGAACTCATAATGAGCATATCGGGTCCTGAAAGCTGTCTTAAGTATATCTGAGTCCTTGATCTTCAACTGGTGATAACCTAAACGGAGATCAATCTTGGAGAACAATCTCGCTCCCTGAAGCTGGTCGAACAAATCATCGATACGAGGCAAAGGATACTTGTTCTTAATTGTCACCTTGTTCAATTGCATGTAATCAATGCACATTCTCATCGTGCCATCTTTCTTCTTCACAAAAAGAACCGGCGCACCCCACGGTGATACACTGGGATGAATAAACCCCTTGTCAAGGAGCTCCTGAAGCTGCTCCTTTAACTCTTTCAGCTCCGCTGGTGCCATACGATATGGTGGAATAGAAATGGGCTGAGTGCCCGGCACCAGCTCAATACCAAAATCAATATCCCTGTCCGATGGCATGCCCGGCAGGTCTGCAGGAAACACATCGGGAAAATCCCTCACAACTGGAATAGAATCAATACTGGGAGTCTTTGTACTGACATCCCTCACAAAAGCTAGATACGAAAGACAACCTTTCCCAACCATACGCTGGGACTTCAAGAAAGAAATCATCCTGCTGGGAACATAATCGGTCGAACCTCGCCACTCAATCCGTGGCACACCAAGCATAGCCAAAATCATTGTCTTGGCATGACAGTCCAGAATAGCCCGGCACGGAGATAACCAATCCGTGCCCAAAATAACATCGAAGTCCACCATACATAACAACAATAGATCCACTCGGGTCTCTAGACCCCCAACAGACACAACACACGACCGGTACATACGGTCTACCACAACTGTATTGCCCACCGGCGTAGAGACATGAACAGAAAAAATGAGGGACTCGCAGGGCATATCCAAATAATGGGCAAAATAAGACGACACATAAGAGAAAGTAGAACCAGGGTCAAATAACACAGAAGCATCCCTGCGGCAAACTGAGATAATACCTGTAATTACCGCATCTGAAGCAATCACATCAGGCTTAGATAGAAGTGCATAAAAGCGGGCCTGACCACCATCGGATCGACCTCCCCCTCTGGGGCGGCCCCTAGATGACTGTCCTCCACCCCTAGCTGGCTGGGTGGGTAGTGAAGTGGCTGGAGATGAGGTTGATGGCTGACCCCTCTGCTGAGATGAACCTCCAAGACGACGAGGACACTGCCTCCACATGTGGCCCATCTCTCCACACTCGTAGCAACTCCCGGGTTCTAGAGACGGGGACTGATGGGAACTCCTAGCACAAGAATGACTAGCAGACGCACCTGGCGTAGAAGAATCCTGAATTGATGGAGCACGGGACAAACCCTGGGCTGGAAGTGCACTGAGTGAGGAATGACCCTGCTGAGAACCGTGCGAACCATGCCCTGATGATGCCCTACGATAACCTGGGCGAGCTGACTGAGCATGCCTGTACTGATGGCCTCTGCCGTGCTGATACAGGCCCCTCGAAGGAGCACCCCCAAAACTACCATGACCACGAGGCCTATTGGCCTCCCTCTCCTCGCGCTCCTAGCGACGAACTGACTCAATCTCACGAGCAATATCCACAACCTCCTCAAACGTAGCACCTGACACTCTCTCCCTAGTCATGAGAACCCAAAGCTGGTAGGTAAAGCCATCAACAAACCTCCTGATCCTCTCTCTCTCCGTGGCAAACAGCCAAATAGCATGTCGAGCTAACTCTGAGAACCTCATCTTGTACTGAGTAACGGTCATCTCCCCCTGTCGCAACTGCTCGAACTGCCTACGCAGCTCCTCCTTGCGGGACTGTGGGACATACTTCTCCAAAAATAGAGCGGAGAACTGCTGCCAAGTCAGAGGTGCCGAACAACAGCCCTACGCCTCTCATATGCCTCCCACCAAGTGAAGGCAACTCTGGTAAACTGAAAGGTCGTGAACGCAACCCCGCTGGTCTCCAAAATAACCGCGGTGCGAAGAATCCTCTAACATCTGTCTAAGAAACCCTGGGCATCCTCTCTCTCTACACCACTGAAAGTAGGAGGCTAGAGCCTGCCAAACCTCTCGAATCTACATTGCTCGTCCTCTGGCATAACTGGAGCTATGTAACCCTGAGCAGCTGCTACCGGCTGAGCTAGAAGTGCCTCCGGTGTCTATAATCCCTGAACCACCTGATCGGGCATGCGGGAGTCTGACAGCCTCCCCCTACCTAAAAAGTGGCTGCGACAGTAGAGACCGCGACCGCCTGAGCAAGACTCGTACATACTATCAAAATCTGGGCCAAAGTCTCCTGAAGACTCGGAATCACAATGGGCACAACTGGTGCCTGAGCTGGTGCTGCTGGAGTGTCCACAACTGGGACCTGTTCCTGAACTGGGGCGGCTAGTGGATCTGCAGGTGCTTCCCCAGCTACTCTGTGGGCTGCACCTCTGCCCCTACCACGGCCTCGATCGCGTCCTCGGTCTATAGTGGCTTCAGTTGGTGGTACTGGTGGTCGTCCATCCTGCCCGGTCGCTTGTTTCCTCACCATCTGTGAGAGAATAGAATAATAGAAGTTTAGTACTCGGATTAACAGATTCGCACGACATGAATTTCAAGAATATGGAATTTTCCTAAAGGTTCTGCAGCCTCTCGAGGATAAATACAGACGTCTTCGTACCGATCCGCGAGACTCTACTAAACCTGCTCATGACTCGTGAGACCTATGTAACCTAGGGTCTAATACCAACTTGTCATGACCCTAAATCCGGACCCGGTCGTGATGGCGCCTCTCGTGAAGACAAGGCTAGCCGACACATTCCCAATTCATTTAAAGCAATCAAAATAATAAATACTAAGTCTTTAATAGAATTAAAATCCCAAAAATAAGCAGTGAACATTGCAATTTGCGGAAATTAAACCAACACAGCCCGACATCGGGGTGTCACCAGTCATGAGCATCTAACATAAGTATCAAAAAGTGGGAAAAGGGACTACACAATCTATCACAAAATCCAGAACTAGGAACAGAAATAACGATATGAGGAAGAAACACTGGGCCGCGAACGCCAAGCAGCTACCTAGTAAATCTCCGAAGATCTGCTGGGAACTATCAACCCTCAGTAGCAGGACCTGTAGCGCCCGAATCTGCACACAGGGGTGCAGGGAGTAAAGTGAGTACTCCAACTCAGTGAGTAATAACAATAAATGAAGACTAAGCGATATAAAATCACGTTAAACACAACAATAAGCTATAAGAGGCAGAACAAAATAAGTAAACATAAGTAAACAGTGAAATCTCATAAAAACATCTTTTAAGCAATCAAACAATATATAGGAAAAACAACTAGAAATGGTAAACACATAAGAACGGCCCCTAGGGCAAGGTAACAACAGAATCGGTCCCTCGGGTAATATCACAGAACAATAACAGCCCCTCGGGCTATATCTCATATCTCAATGGGTACCCGCGCTCACTGGGGGTGTACAGACTCCGGGAGGGGCACCTTACGGCCCAAGCGCAATATCAAGCCATCTTGTGGCATCATAAGCAGGCTCTCGGTCTCATATCAATCACAAGCCACCTTGTGGCGTATGATCTCAGGCCCTCGACCTTATTATCATAATTAGTATATCACCGCTGCGGCGTGCATCCCGACCCAAAAGTAACCTCACAATACAGGCCCTCGGCCTTACTCAGTCAGAATCTCATAAGCCCCTCGGGCAACAGTAAACATGATGCTCAGCTCAAAATATCTTTTAAAATGTCATTTAAAATGTTTAAAATAGAGTAACATGGCTGAGTTTTGAAAACAGTAAAATATGGCATGACTGAGCACAAGTATGAAATCAAACAATGAGGAAAATATCAATAAAGATCCCCTAAGGGTCCAAACAGTTGGCACGAAGCCCAAATATGGCACTTAGCCCAAAATATAATAATATCAAATAATTAGCTATCAAATACGCAGTAAAACAGTCATTCGGGATGGACTAAGTCACAATCCCCAACGGTGCACGACCCCACGCTCGTCATCTAGCATGTGCGTCACCTTAACATAGCCTAACCTGTGTAATCCGGGGTTTCATACCCTCAGGACGACATTTAAAATCATTACTCACCTCAATCCGGCCCAAAATCTAGCTCGCAATGCTTTTGCCCCTCGAATCGGCCTCCGGATGCTCCGAATCTACCAAAATCAGAACGTAATCATCAAAATATGCTAAAGGGACACAGCCCACTCTAAAATAATCAAAAACAACGCAAATCCCAAAATTAATCAATACCCGACCCCCAGGCCCACGTCTCGGAATTCGATTAATTTTACATCATTTGGTTCCTTATCTCCCCACGAGTTCATACATATCAAAAGTTCCAAAATCCAACCACAAATGGTCCTCCAAATCCTCAAGTTTAGGTCTCCAATACCAAGCCCTAGTTTCCTCAGTTTTTACCCTTAATTTCCACTAATTTCATGATTAATCCATGGAAAAATGATCACAAACTCAAGAAATGAAGCTTAGAGAACTTACCCAACTGATTCACCTTGATTTTCCCTTGAATTCTCTGCCCTAGCTCGTTTCCCGCCTTCAAAAATGGTGTTTTTAGCCAAAATTCGCAAAGGGAAATATTATATACTTCTTGTCCAGGAGTTTCGCATCTGCGGCCCTGTTTCCACTTCTGCGGTACCGCTTTTGCGGTCAACATACCGCTTCTGCGGTCCTCACTAAGCCGCCTCTCGCACCTGCGACCCTATAACCGCATCTGCGATCACGCAGTTGCTATTCAACTACCGCATCTGCGGTATCACTCAACCCCACCTTTGGCCGCATCTGCGGCTCGAACCACGCATCTACGATACCGCACCTGCGGTCCCCTAGCCGCAGGTGTGGTTATGACAGCAATTCCAACATTTCTGCTACCAAACCAACTTCCAAACTTCCCGTCAACCATCCGAAATCACCCCGAGGCCCCCCGGGACATCAACCAACAGCACAAACACGTCATATACTACTATTCAAACTTATACCAACCTTCAAAACACCTCAAACAACATCAAAACCACCAAAACACATCGAATTCAAGCCTAAGGTTCTAAAATCTTCCGAATTTCGTTTTTGATCAAAAAATATAGCAAACCACGTCCGAATGACCTGAAATATTGCACACACATCCCAAATGACAAAATGAATCTACTGCAGCTTCCGGAATTCTATTTCGACCCCTATATAAAAATCTCACCTATCAACCGGAAGACGCCAAAAACTCAATTTCGCCAATTCAAGCCTAAATCTACTCCGGACCTCCAAAATACATTCCGATCATGCTCCTAGGTCCCAAATCATCTCCCAAAGCTATCCGAACCATCGGAACTCACATCCGAGCCCTCTAACACATAACTCCACATCCGGTTGACTTTTCTAACTTAAGCTTTCTTAAAAGAGACTAAGTGTCTCAAACATTCTCAAAACCTTTCCGAACCCGAGCCAACCAACCCGATCACCTATAGAACCGATAAACAAAGCAAGAGAAGCAGAAATGGGGGAAATGGAGCGGTAACTCATGAGACGATCGGCCGGGTCGTCACAGAGCCCTACCCCTGCCTCGGCCTTGTCCTCTACCCCTCGTAGGAGCAGCCACTAGGGGCTCGGGCTTCTTATCAGCTGATGAAGCGGTATGTGTTCTCGCCATATGCGAAAGAACAAGAGTAGAAAGTTCAATTAGCATTGAGAGTTCAAATCACACGACAGAGAAGAATGGAAGTGAAATTGTTCCTAAACTCTTTAGCCCCTGGGGGATAAGCACAGACGTCTCCGTATCGATCCCTCTGACTCTGCCTAACTTGTTCGTGAATTGTGAGACCTGGGTAACCTAGTGCTCTGATACCAACTTGTCACGACCCGGATTTCCCACCGTCGGGATCGTCATGACGCCTAACTTTTTAGAATGCTAGGCAAGTCAAGAGATAAAGATTCAATACGCTAACCACTATCCAATACAGTAAATAACATCAATTAAACTAAACAGGTTAAAGGAAAACGGAATTTCATAATATCCAAGTACTAATACACGACTGCCCAAAATCTGGTGTCACAATCCACGAACTACTAAGAGTCACTACAAATACTGGCTGAAAGAAAAATACAATTGTTCTCGAATTAAAAGAAAACTGGAAACTAGGATAACTGGAAGGGGACTCTAAGGTCTGCGAACGCCGGCAGATCAAGCTTGGGTCCCCTGTTGGACTGAAGGCAACAGCTCAATCGGGTCAGCACGGTCCGGTACCGAAATCTGCACAGAAAGTGCAGAGTGCAGTATTAGTACAACCGACCCCATGTACTAGTAAGTGCCGAGCCTAACCTCGGCGAAGTACTGACGAGGCTAGGACAAGACACATATATAAACCTGTGCAGTTATACAATGTGTTAACAGAAATAACAATTAACGGAAGATAAACAAATATTAACGGGAGGGAGAAACATGCTGAAGGGTATCAAAACAAGAATCACAGCGGTAGAGGAACTTAAAACATCTAGTAAACCTTGAACCGATAATAACTAGTAAACACAGCAAAATGAAAAACGCATGGCATCATCCTTCATGCTTTTACTCTCAACCTCACCATTTAATAAATAATGGAAATGTGCACAGCATCACCCTTCGTGCTTTATCACTCTTCCTCACCATATAAATAATATAAATGTGCACGGCATCACCCTTCTTGATTTATCACTCTTCCTCACCATATAAATAATATAAACGTGCACGGCATCACCCTTCGTGCTTTATCAGTCTACCTCACCAAACAAGAGACAACAATAGTAGAGAGGTAGAAATGGCAACAACAAGTCTTACTTCAACACTTAATTCCACAATACCAATCTCAACCTTTGGTAAAACCCCATCAATACCAAATTCCATAAAACATGATAAGAATTTCTCAAAACATCGATTAACTAGTCTACATGTGAACAATATATTCAAAATATAACATTTTCCAAGAATAAATCTCATTCAAATATTATGACTCGACAACAACGTATAGATACTCGCCACCTTACCTATACATCGTACTCAACAACCAAACACGTAACAAATAGGCAAATAACACCTAATCCCTCAAGCTAAGGTTAGCCACAACACTTACCTCGCTCCTCCGGCCAAAATCAAGACTCAATCACCGCTTTTCCCTTCACACACGCCTCTGGGCCAATAGAATCTAGCAAATTACCAACCAAACAATTCAACTTAAGCATTAGGAACAACCCATGATAGCAAGAAATTCAATTTAGGCCATTTTGGAAAAACTCAACAAAAGCCAACACCCGAGCCCGCTTGGTCCAAACCCGAAACTCGGACCAAAACCCGACTACCCATTCACCCCCGAGCCCGGATATACAATTGGTTTTACAATCCGACCTCAATCTGAGGTCTAAATCCCCAAATTTCAAAATCCCTAGCTTCTACCCAAAACCCCTCAATTCCACCATGAAAATCCTAGATTCTAGGTTGAAATCTTGTTATAAGAAGTGCAAGATTGAAAGAAAAGAGTTAAGAATCATTTACCTATGATTTGGGGAAGAACTAGCCTTTTGAAAATCACCTCTTGAGGTTTAGGTTTTGAAAATTTGGGAAATTAATCAAAAATCCCGTCTAAGTCCCTTTTACACAGCTGCAGATGTCGCATTTGCGACCTGGGCTTAGCAATTGCGAAGCTCGCAAATGCGAAGGGACCATCAGAAATGTGGGGTCCTTCACACCTCTGCTTCCTTCGCAATTGTGAAGGAATGTTCGCAATTGCGAACATGAACCTCCGCAAATGCGACAAGATGATCGCATCTGCGATCTCTGCCCTCCCAGTTTTACTTCGCGAATGCAAAGACTGCATGGCCCAGCTTCTTATCGCAATTGCAATGGAAGCCACGCAAAAGCGGAACCGGTTGGGTTTGCAATTGCGATGAAAGCCTCGCAAAAGCAGAATCGGTTGGGTTCACAATTGCGATGCCTGATCTCGCAATTGCAAGATCAGAGGCCTGCAACAGGTTCAGTCATACCAGCAAATTTTCTAAGTTCCCAAAACACTCCGTAGCCTATCCAAAACTCACTCGAGCCCTCTAGGTTCCAAACCAATCCACACAAGTCATAAAACATCATACGAACTTGCTCGTGTGATCAAATCGCCAAAATACCATCTAAAACTATGGATTTAACATCAAAACACATGAAATTCTCAAGAACACTTGAATTTCCTATTTTCACAACCGGACGCCCGAATTACGTCAAATCAACTCCGTTTTTCACCAAATTTCACAAACATGACTTAAATATTATATTGAACCTATACCCGGCTCCGAAACTAAAATACGGGCCCGATACCAACGAAATCAAACGTTAATCAATTTCTTTAAATCCTTAGATTTTCAGTTTAACAATTTTTAGTGAAAATTTGTCACTCGGGCTAGGGACCTCCGAATCCGATTCCGGGCATACGCCTAGGTCCCATATTTTACTACGGACCCTTCGGGACCGTCAAAACACGGGTCCGGGTACATTTACTCAAAATGTTAACCGAAGTCAACTAAAATCAACTTTTGAAGGAAAAAATTATTATTTTCTCAAATTTCCAAATAAAGGCTTTTCGGAAATGCGCCCAGGCTGCGCACGCAAATCGAGGAGAAATAAAATGAGGTTTTGAAGGCCTCAGAACCCCGAATTGGGTTCTAAAACACAAGATGACCTTTTGGGTCATCACAATATTAAAAACAAAACTTTTGACCTATATCGATTAATAGTAAAAACAAAATGACTCGACCTATATCGATCAATCTATGCCATGCATTATTAGTGATGTATATATATATATATATATATATATATATTAATTTGATCACAAATTAAAGAAATGAAAGAAGTTATTAGTATTAAGTAAACGAGTTAAATTAATAGGTCAAACATGGTCAAACTTTTAATTTGAATTACATTAATATTTACTATCTAAATAATATAAATGTAATTCGTTAACACTTTTTTAATACAAATAATGAATACACTAACATATACTTTAACATGCTATATATGTAGTTAAATTAGTACAACGAAGCGTGTGTGTTATATATATAGACAGACTAACATATACAATAACAAGCTATATATATAGTTAATGTATTACAATGATGTGTGTGTGTGTGTGTGTGTGTGTGTGTTTGTATAGTTATAGCCATATATATAAGAACACGAAGTGCTAGGACCACATGGTCGGGTTCTTTTAGGGGTAGACTTGTGAAGATCCTTATTAGTATATATAATTTATCATCAAATATATCTATTTGTAATTTGATTCATTGACTTATAACTTACTTAGATGCATCGATGAATATTACAAAAAATGTTTTGACCTATATCGATTAATATAAAAAACAAAACGTCTCGACCTAAAATAGAATAATATTATATTGGTTTATCAATTGATAAATTTTTCGTATGTAGTAATGTATAAGATTGATCATCAATTACAATATAGTGTATGTGTGTGTGTGAAATTACTCATATACTTAAATATAACTTAGAAAATTTACTTAGATAGATGCTATTATAATTTATTAAAAGTAACCTAGTTAATATAATTATTTGTAAAGATTATGCTTATAGTTTATAATTATATTATAATAATTGTATGGTTAAATAAAATAAATGCTTATAGTTAATAATAATTTTTTATAGTTTATAATATTTTGAGAAATAAAAACAAACAAAAAACAAAAAATAATATTAGTTTTATTTTTGAAAAAAATAAACGACCAAAGTTGGTCGGTTTTTGGTCAAACGGTCAACATTTATTGTACCGACCAACTTCGGTCGGTAATTCTGAAAATAAACCCGAAGTATACGGGATTTCCCCCATTTTTTCATACCTCTCTTCTCTAGATTTTCTTAAGTCCTCACTCAATACCTTCCCCTATCCTTCTCTATTTCCCTCACAAAAATCCTATTCCCCACCCCGCGTCGCCACCGCCCAGCTACCACCGTCGCCACTGCCACTGCCACTGTCGCGCCTCTCCTTCTCCACCTCCTAAAAATTCTAGGTTTGAATTACAACTTATTTCTTTTGCGTATAAATCTAATGTTTTGTTAATTAGCTATGAATTAGTTTCAATTGATTAGTGTTTCAATTGATTATTTAACATTGTATTTTATAGAAATCTAGGGTTTAGGTCTTGTATTAATTGAATTGATTATTATGGTGTGGTCAAAGAAAAAATAGTACTAGAATATACAGGTTGGCCATATAAGAAAGTGATACTCTTTAGATGCAAGTGGTTTGACCTAAATCCAATAAGAGGTACAAGAGTACACCACCAATACAACATAATTGAGGTTAATCATACGAGGGAGTATGATCGCTATGATCCTTTCATAATTGCACATAACGTTAGGCAAGTATATTATGCTCCTTATCCATTGCGGTGGAATAAGTCCAATTGGTGAGTTGTAATAAAAACTAAGCCTGTAGGTAGGGTGGAAGTCGAGAATGTGTGCATATCAAAACGATATCTCCAATGTTCACCAAATACTGGACGATTAGTTAGAAAATAATTTGGAACATCCTGAACGCATATAGGAAGAAGTTTATATAAATGAAGTAACAATTATAGAAAATGAGGACGAAGAATCAACTGATGAAGCTCAAACAAGTGAGGACGAAGAATTCTCGGACGAGGAACAATACGTCGATGAGGATTAAAAAGTTGGTTTTTAAAAGCACTCTCGTTTTATAGCTAGTTTCTTATATGTTTCAATCTAAATATGTATTATATTATGCAGATGGTAGGCAAGGGTCAAGGGAACAATGACCCTACTAGTTCTCGGGGTCGAGAAAAGGCTAGGAAGGGAAAGAGGAGGGTAGATAATAACACTCCCTCTTTTCCACCCTTTTCAGAGATGCTTATGTCTTATCCTCCACCACACGGCTATATTGAGCTGCCACAGCATCACGATCCTTACACCTTCATCCACACACCAGGTCTTCCATCACAAGGCCATAGGACTATACGTCTGACATACAGCCCAGCTGCCTTACGGCCACGTGGATCGCAGCCATCTGCATTGCAGCCATCTATATCACATCCCTACATATCACAGTGTCACGACCCAATTCCTGAACCCGGTCGTGATGGCGCCTCTCGTGAAGACAAGGCCAGCCAGAACAAACGAAACACCTCCTATAAACAACTAATTAACATAAGCAAATCTAAAACATGTTTAAGATAGCCACAATTGCGAAAACAGCAATAATAACAAGGAAAACCATCCCGACACAGCCCAAACCAGGGTGTCACAAGTCACGAGCATCTATCAGAGTATAAATACAACTACAAGGCCTAAAATATACAAAAGAGAACTGATAAACATAAGGAAGAAATGCGGTGCTGCGAACGCTAGCAGTCACCTCGCTAAACTCCGATAAACTTAGCCTCCGATCAACTCAAACCCGATACCGGGTGAACAAATACCTACATCTGCACACGAGGCGCAGGGAGTAAAGTGAGTACTCCAACTCAGTGAGTAATAAAGGTGAATAACAACTGAGCAGTAAGAAATCACGTAAAGCAAACCAACATGTTGTATAGAAGCAGTGTAAAACCCTTTGAGAAAAGCAATGAAGCTGGGATATCTTTAGAAATATCTTAGCTCAGTTTAAACTCTTTTGAAAATGACTTTTCAACAGTTACGCAATGAATGCGAAATAGTTAGTGTCAATAAGAACCAAAAATCCTCCCCTCGAGCACAAATACCACAGTATAACAGGTAAAATGACAAGTAAATATGAAAGATGAACACATAAAAGTTCGCCCCTCGGGCAATATCTCAGAACAGTACCAGCCCCTCGGGCTACCTCAGAATCACTCGTATCAGCCCCTCGAGCTCACTCTGAGAATAGTATCAGCCCCTCGGGCTCACTCTCAGAACAATGGGTACCCGCGCTCACTGTGGGTGTGCAGACTCCGGAGGGGCCCCTTACGGCCCAAGCGCTATATCAAGCCACCTCGTGGCATCATCGTTCGGCACTCGGCCTCACATCACTCGGCACTCGGCCTCACATCACTCAAGCCACCTCGTGGCATATAAATGTATCTCAAGCCCTCGGCCTCATATCACTCAGCATATCCTCACATATGGCCCTCGGCCTCACTCAGTCCGAAAATCATCACAAGCCCCTCGGGCATTAGTAAAATAGTAGTTCTCATCCCAAAACATCATTTACAAATATCATTTAAGTTTCAAATCTGAGTAAAAGTGGCTGAGTTTGTAAAACAGTAGATATCAACAGGACTGAGGTCAAGTAATAGAGCAAAATAGTGAGGAAATAGTGATAAAAATGCCCGAAGGGTTCAAATAATTGGCACGAAGCCCAAATATGGCAATCAGCCCAAATCATGGCGATAACAAATAAGTTTCAGTCAAATACGCGGTAAAATCATCAATCGGGACGGACCAAATCACAATCCCCAGTAGTAAAAGACCCCACGCTCATCATCCAGCGCGTGTCTCACCTCAATATAGCACTACGAAGTGCAATCCGGGGTTTCAAACCCTCAGGATATCATTTACAATCATTACTCACCTCGAACCGGCGAAATCTCTAGCTCGCGACGCCTTTGCTGCTCAAATCGGCCTCCACGCACGTCGAATCTATCCAAAATTAGAACGAATACATCACAATATGCTAAGGGAACAAAGCCCAAGCGAAAACAATCGAGAAATATAAAAAATCCCGAAATTAGCAAAACCCGAGCCCCGGGCCCACTTCTCGAAACTCAGAAATTTTCACATTGGCGGATTCCTTATCTCGCACGAGTCCATACATATCAAAATCACAAGAATCGGAATTCAATTGACCCCTCAAATCCCTATTCTTAACTCTCTTAAGTTTAAACCCTAACCTCCATTTCAAATCCTTGATTTCTTAGTTTTTTCAGTCTTAATTCATGTAATAACACCTTAGGGTTGTGTTTTTGGTTCAAAAATCCTTACCTCAACGAAGTCCCTTGATTTCCCTCTTCAGAATTGCCCAAAAAGCTCTAAGGTCGAAGGCAAAAATGGTGAAATAACCCAAAGTTGCGAAAGGAAATATCAAATAAGGTCTGCCCAGACCTTTCCGCATTTGCGGTCCCAAAATCCGCTTCTGCGGTTCATCCATCCGCTTCTGCGGAAATTCACTAAAGGCTCCAAACCGCTTCTGCGGTCTCCTAACTGCATCTGCGGCTCCGCAGGTGTGGGCCACCGACCGCATCTGCAAAATTCCTTGAGTCCAGCCTGACCGCATCTACGGTCCTATAGCCGCATTTGTGGTTCCACAGGTGCGGTTCTCTACCCGCATCTGCGGTCCCAGCATTTCCCTTGCCTTTCACTTCTGCGACTTCCACCCCACATCTGCGATACCGCACCTGCGGTCCCCAAGCCGCGGGTACGAAAATACCAGCAACAGCAAAACCTGAAATTGCCTAAGTCCAATTTTTTTCCCGTTAGCAATCCGAAATCACCCCGAGGCCCCCGGGACCTCAACCAACAGCACCAACACCTCTTAAAACCTCATTCAAACTTGTTCCAATCATCAAAACACTTCAAACACACCAAAACAACCAAATTACATCGAATTCAAGCCTAAGTTCTTTCAAAACTTCCGAAACACGCATTCGATCAAAAACCCAACCAAATCACCTCCGAATAACCTGAAATTTTGCACACACATCCCAAATCACATAACGAAGCTACAGCAACTCTTGGAATTCCATTCCGGCCCTCGGATCAAAATCTCACCTATCAACCGAAAATCGCCAAAATACTAACTTCGCCAATTTAAGCTTAATTCTACACCGGACCTCCAAAACCAATTCCGATCATGCTCCTAAGTCATAAATCACCCAGCGAAGCTAACCAAATCATAAAAACTCCGATCCGAGCTCATATACTAATAAGTCAACTCTTGGTCAAACCTTTCAAATTCAAAACTTTCAACTGAGACTCTTCTTTCAAATTCATTCCGATTTTCCTGAAAACCAAAACCAACGATCTACATCAGTCATAACACATCATAAGGGGCAAGTCATGCCCGGGAACTGGCGGTCGAAGTGCAAAAGCTCAAAACGACCGGTCGGGTCGTTACATCCTCCCCCACTTAAACACACGTTCGTCCTCGAACGTACATCAGAGTTGTTCCAAAAGCCAACCAATCGCTGAATGACCTTGACATGCATATACCCGGGGGTGATCCCACGTCACCCTATCTCATATAGGTGCAATAACACATTGTAACTGAAAATTCACAACCCAATCTAGCCCATAAGCCATAGAACCACATTTCCATTTTTGAATTCATACACAAGATCAGAACCTCACATCTATATTCAGAATAAGCTCGAACCAGCTGTCATAACCCATACCTGCAACCTCAGATGCAATTACCTGATATACCACATAACTCAAACACACGTAGCGATAACTTCCATTCACAGCAGCTGCACACAATGCCTGAATACTGGTAGAAAACCTCTTATCACTAAAGCCTCATTTCCAACACTTTCATCTACTGCCCACGATAAATGAAACACGCAATAATCTATAACCATTTTCTCAGATCAACCATTCATGAATCCATTTCTCCTCTGGCAATTACCACAATAAATTTTCGAGCCGAACCTCGACATTAACCTTCCAACATGCTGAAATCGAATTCGATCGTATTCATTAATGATCCAACGATCTCTTCTGACCAAACACGCCACCCTGGTGACATGACACGTCAATACGGGCCTAAGACACAATTAGCATAATACGCGTACCGTTAAGCAACGGTCCAAACATACTCAGGTCATGAAAAATTATTCAAATGAAAGAGCTGTACCTCAAGCTCACCAGTACCACCACAACACAAAATTGAGAACCCGTCTCACATCATAGAATAGAACGCACGAATCTAACCCGCAAGGTCATATCTCCACATAGCCTCGCTGCAATGCACGATCCTATCCAAACACTGCTCCACATAAGACACCTCAAGTCACTATGCTCGAAATTGACAACCACGCACAATTTGATGCCTAAAACCAAAGCGAATCATTACACCCTCGGTGAAACAAGTAACATATACCACCCAAACCCGATAGGACATAACCGATACGCCACCCACCGAGCAACACCCAATCACTCTTCCCGCTCGACTTCCACTAAGAACCCTAATAGAACCGCACCATATGTGCCCATAACCAACAAATCATAACGTCTCGCGACACAGAGGCAACTCATAGATCTCCCAGTTTACCAACAGGCTCAATAACAATCGAATCCACATATCCCTCAACCATACAATTTGGATCCAACCAAGCCGACTCAAGCTAGGACACGCATCCACATTGGCCTACAAGCGAACTCTTTATTAAGGAAATCCTGAAGTTGTCATCACAACTCCTCAACTCTGCCGGTGCCCTATGATACGGTGCCCGACACCAAATCAATACCGAAATCAACAACCTTGCCCGGCGACATGCCCGACCATAAGAAATGCATCCGAAAAGTCTCTCAACACCCGAATTGAATCAATGATAGCAACCTCTGCACTGACATCCATCACGAAGGCTCAATCAAGAAAGGCAATCCTTCCCAGCCGTTCGCTGGGTCTTCGAATTATAAACCTTTCTACTAGAACATAATCCAACACACCTCGCCACTCAACCCGTGGCACTTCCGGCATAGCCCATAGCACAATAGTCCTGAATAACCCAACACGGAGACAACCAGTCTAAACCCCAACATCACATCCGATTCTAACATACCACATCATGGCCTGAATATGAGAACTTCCGTCTCCACTTCCACACAGCACATGAATCACCGTATCCGATCCCAATTTAGCCGTCCGAACACATGCCACACCTTTAATACCCAATCATTCCATGATAGATACTCTAAAATTTCCCTGTGCTACCAAGCAAACCCGAATATCACCAGTCGATCTAACAAGAATGTGCCGCAATACTACCGAAGTACCATCAACCTAATCACATTTCCCTTTTTCTGAGACATATACTCTCGTCAAATCACTTCCAATTGGAACTGCCTTTTCCTTAGTTATCTGAGGCTACCTGCTGCCTAGGAGTTTCATAAACTTTCTTTTAGGACTGAACTGAACTTAACACATGCAAATCTCGATCCTCCACAACATACCGCATATACCATACCATCCTAGGGTAACATGAGAACTTAATCTCCCTCCTGAATCACAGACAACTACGTACTCAACTAGTCTAGAGCTTTCCATTGTTCCCATCTAGACGAAAAATCACCATACATCCCATGCTCCGCATGCCCATAGAAAATATACGTCTCCAACCCACGGTAAAACCCAACAAAAACTCTCCCAATTCCATTTGCACAAATTAAACTGCCAGGACTGAATCCTTCTAACTAGACCAAGCTAAGCAAGCCATCAAAATCCAAGAGCATTGCTGCAAAAATACCTGTACGAACTCATTACCTCGAACACACACGAAGAATTAATCATATCCTTACCATGCCGATCCGGTCTACTATCATGCTACTCCATTTATCCAAATTTCCCCCTGATTCATTTTCAACTTGATTTTCTCCCTTGCTGTAGCACCACAATTCCTCAACCCAGGCTTACCACACGAGACCCAAGCATAAAACCACACTGTCCGAAACCCATAAACCATTGAATACTCCCTTAAATATTCCCCGAAACACCACATTCCAGAATACTTTACTCTATAGAACTTCCTGCGAATCTAATTTCGTTACCTTTACTTTCCTGATACTGATACCTAGAATCCCAAATTATCATAGGAATACCACAAGTCTTGACCTCTTCCAATGAAAACACAATTTCTAACCACATATGTAACTTTAGAATACTCAATTGATGTATGCAGACTCTTGAACACATTAGAACCATTCTCGCAAGTCATTCACTCTTATTCAGACTGCAATTTACCTGGCCCAACGAACAGAACCACCCGTGCCTCATTGGCACTCCGACACCGCAGAATGAAATCCTCATCCCAATATAACCAAGCATCTTCCGACTCCATGCACCGAGCATTCTTTACCAACAACAACTCTAGACATTCCGAAATTCTCATACCCTATGAAGCATAATATAACCTTTGACAAATTTTTTTTTCCTTCACTCTAGCCATAGCTAATTCACTCGCACGCCCCAAACTAGAACCAACATAGCACCTAACTGTGCAATCAACTGCTCACAGCAGACTCCCCCACTTGGCTCGAAGCCATAGATCAAGATACACTCAATAACTCATAACACTTTTACTCTATTAATGCCACAATACCATAGTGAGATTAAACTCAAATCATTTATAAGCTTGTGAAACCACATATCATCTAATACTGTAAATCTTCTGCAATTCTCGCATTCATCCCCGCAATAGTTAAGCCCACTCTCTTAAGCGACCCGAAATTTCAAATTTCAACACGTACTTTTCAATTACACATGAGATCTTCTAACATACACATAAGGATCACACCACTTCAGAACACTCCGCAGGAGATAACCCACCTGCTCCGCCTCAATATAACACTTTTGTATACCTTCCACCTTCATACACATTACACCGTCACTTAGTCTTCCTGAGTCTGAACTCATCCCGCAACATGAAATTTACTTCACCATCAACTGGGAAACATGAAAAGTTCCTTTATACGCCCATCACTCGGGGCTATACCTCAAATCAAGATGGAATTCCAGCACCTAATAGTTCCTGTATCCTTCATCAGGCCCTTTCTCGTCACTCCCACGTTATATAGATACATCTCGCAGTACTAACATACTCATCACATAGCCACGACCGTCACTTCCACTAACGGGGGCACTACCGAACATAAAAGTTCAAAATACTTGCTCACACAACCAGCACCTCGGTGCTCAAGCCATAGGCAAAGATCCGGCCTCAAGTCCTCCAGACTGGCCCATTTTCAACTTACAGAGATCACATCTCGTCCCTCGATCGGGGAATCATAAGCCATCAAAGCACATCTGATACTGAGTGCTCATGCGCGCACACGAACGCGTGGAAGGAATTTCAAGAGTTACTTTTCAAGCTGAATCAAGGACGCACGATAAGAATTCAAGAATGTGAATTTTTCCTAAAGGTTCTGCAGCCGCTCGAGGATAAATACAGACGTCTCCGTACCGATCCGCGAGACTCTACTAAACCTGCTCATGACTCGTGAGACCTAGTAACCTAGGCTCTGATACCAACTTGCCACGACCCAATTCCCGAACCCGATCGTGATGGCGCCTCTCGTGAAGACAAGGCCAGCCAAAACAAACGAAACACCTCTTTGAAATAATTAATTAACATAAGCAAATCTAAAACATGTTTAAGATAGCCATAATTGCGGAAACAACGATACTAACAAGGAAAACCATCCCGACACAGCCCAAACCGGGGTGTCACAAGTCGAGCATCTATCAGAGTATAAATACAACTACAAGACCTAAAATATACAAAAGAGAACTGATAAACATAAGGAAGAAATGCGGTGCTGCGAACGCTAGCAGTCACCTCGCTAAACTCCGATAAACTTAGCCTCCGATCAACTCAAACCCGCTACCGGGTGAACAAATACCTGCATCTGCAGACGAGGTGCAGGGACTAAAGTGAGTACTCCAACTCAGTGAGTAATAAAGGTAAATAACAACTGAGCAGTAAGAAATCATGTAAATCAAACCAACATACTGTATAGAAGCAGTGTAAAACCCTTTGAGAAAAGCAGTGAAGCTGTGAAATCTTTAGAAATATCTTAGCTCAGTTTAAACTCTTTTGAAAATGACTTTTTCAACAGTTACGCAATGAATGCAAAATAGTTAGTGTCGATAAGCACCAAAAATCCGCCCCTCGGGAACAAATACCACGGTATAACAGGTAAAATGACAAGTAAATATGAAAGATGAACACATAAAAGTTCGCCCCTCGGGCTACCTCACAATCACTCGTATCAGCCCCTCGGGCTCACTCTCAGAATAGTATCAGCCCCTCGGGCTACCTCACAGTCACTCGTATTAGCCCCTCGGGCTCACACTCAGAACAATGGGTACCCGCGCTCACTGTGGGTGTGCAGACTCCGGAGGGGCCCCTTACGGCCCAAGCGCTATATCAAGCCACCTCGTGGCATCATCACTCGGCACTCGGCCTCACATCACCTCGGCACTCGGCCTCACATCACTCAAGCCACCTCGTGGCATATAAATGTATCTCAGGCCCTCGACCTCATATCACCCAGCATATCCTCACATATGGCCCTTGGCCTCACTCAGTCGGAAAATCATCACAAGCCCCTCGGGCATTAGTAAAACAGTAGTTGTCAGCCCAAAACATCATTTAAGCTTCAAATCTGAGTAAAAGTGGCTGAGTTTGTAAAACAGTAGATATCAACAGGACTGAGTTCAAGTAATAGATCAAAATAGTGATAAAAATCCCCGAAGGGTTCAAATAATTGGCACGAAGCCCAAATATGGCAATCAGCCCAAATCATGGTGATAACAAATAAGTTTCAGTCAAATACGCGGTGAAATCATCAATTGGGACGGACCAAGTCACACTCCCCGGTAGTAAAAGACACCACGCTCATCATCCAGCGCGTGTCTCACCTCAATATAGCACTACGATGTGCAATCCGGGGTTTCAAACCCTTAGGATATCATTTAATATCATTACTCACCTCGAACCGGCAAAATCTCTAGCTCGCGATGCCTTTGCTCCTCAAATCGGCCTCCACGCGCGTCGAATCTATCCAAAATCAGAACGAATACATCACAATACGCTAAGGGAACAAAGCCCAAGCGAAAACAATCGAGAAATATAAAATATCCCGAAATTAGCAAAACCCGAGCCCCGGGCCCACTTCTCGAAACTCAAAAATTTTTACATTGACAGATTCCTTATCTCGCCGCGAGTCCATACATATCAAAATCACAAGAATCGGAGTTCAATTGACCCCCTCAAATCCCTATTCTTAACTCTCGTAAGTTCAAACCCTAACCTCCATTTTAAATCCTTGATTTTCTTAGTTTTTCAGTCTTAATTCATGTAATAACACCTTAGGGTTGTGTTTTTGGTTCAAAAATCCTTACCTCAACGAAGTCCCTTGATTTCCCTCTTCAGAATCGCCCAAAAAGCTCCAAGGTCGAAGGCAAAAATGGTGACATAACCCAAAGTTGCGAAATGAAATATCAAATAAGGTCTGCCCAGACCTTTCCGCATTTGCGGTCCCAAAATCCGCTTCTGTGGTACCGCTTCTGCAGTTCATCCATCCGCTTCTGCGGAAATTCACTAAAGGCTCCAAACCGCTTCTGCGGTCTCCTAACCGCATCTGCGGCTCCACAGGTGCGGGCCACCTACCGCATCTGCGAAATTCCTTGAGTCCAGCCTGACCGCATATGCGGTCCTATAGCCGCATCTGCGGCTCCGCAGGTGCAGTTCCCTACCCGCATCTGCGGTCCCAGCATTTCCCTTGCCTTCCGCTTCTGCGACTTCCACCCCGCATCTGCGACACCGCACCTGCGGTCCCTAAGCCGCAGGTGCGAAAATACCAGCAACAGCAAAACCTGAAATTGCCCAAGTCTAATTTTTTTCCTGTTAGCCATCCGAAATCACCCCGAGGCCCCTGGGACCTCAACCAACAGCACCAACACCTCCTAAAACCTCATTCAAACTTGTACCAATCATCGAAACACTTCAAACAACACCAAAACCACCAAATTACATCGAATTCACGCCTAAGTTCTTTCAAAACTTCCGAAACACGCATTCGATCAAAAACCCAACCAAATCACCTCCGAATAACCTGAAATTTTGCACACACATCCCAAATCACATAACGAAGCTACAACAACTCTCGGAATTCCATTCCGGCCCTTGGATCAAAATCTCACCTATCAACCGGAAATCGCCAAAATACTAACTTCGCCAATTCAAGCCTAATTCTACACCGGACCTCCAAAATCAATTCCGATCATGCTCCTAAGTCATAAATCACCCAACGAATCTAACCAAATCATAAAAACTCCGATCCGAGCTCATATACAAATAAGTCAACTCTTGGTCAAACCTTTCAAATTCAAAACTTTCAACTGAGACTCTTCTTTCAAATTCATTTCGATTTTCCTGAAAAACCAAAACCAACGATCTACATATGTCATAACACATCATACGGGGCAATTCATGCCCGGGAACTGGCGGTCGAAGTGCAAAAGCTCAAAACGACCGGTCGGGTCGTTACATCCTCCCCCACTTAAACACACGTTCGTCCTCGAACGTACATCAGAGTTGTTCCAAAAGCCAACCAATCGTTGAATGACCTTGCCATGCATATACCCGGGGGTGATCCCACGTCACTCCATCTCATATAGGTGCGATAACACATTGTAACTGAAAATTCACAACCCAATCTAGCCCATAAGCCATAGAACCACATTTCCATTTTTGAATTCATACACAAGATCAGAACCTCACATCTATATTCAGAATAAGCTCGAACCAGCTGTCATAACCCATACCTGCAACCTCAGATGCAATTACCTGATATACCACATAACTCAAACACACGTAGCGATAACTTCCATTCACAGCAGCTGCACACAATGCCTGAATACTGGTAGAAAACCTCTTATCACTAAAGCCTCATTTCCAACACTTTGATATACTGCCAACGATAAATGAAACACGCAATAAACCATAACCATTTTCACAGTTCAACCATTCATGAAGCCATTTCTCCTCTGGCAATTACCATAATAAATTTTCGAGCCGAACCTCGATATTAACCTTCCAACATGCTGAAATCGAATTCGATCGTATTCATTAATGATCCCAACGATCTCTTCTGACCAAACACGCCACCCTGGTGACATGACACGTCAATACGGGCCTAAGCCACAATTAGCATAATACGCGTACCACTAAGCAACGGTCCGAACATACTCAAGTCATGAAAAATGATTCAAATGAAAGAGCTGTACCTCAAGCTCACCAGTACCACCACAACACAAAATTGAGAACCCGTCTCACATCATAGAATAGAACACACGAATCTAACCCGCAAGGTCATANCAAATAAGGTCTGCCCAGACCTTTCCGCATTTGCGGTCCCAAAATCCGCTTCTGCGGTACTGCTTCTGCGGTTCATCCATCCACTTCTGCGGAAATTCACTAAAGGCTCCAAACCGCTTCTGCGGTCTCCTAACTGCATCTGCGGCTCCGCAGGTGCGGGCCACCTATCGCATCTGCGAAATTCCTTGAGTCCAGCCTGACCGCATGTGCGGTCCTATAGCCGCACCTGCGGCTCAGCAGGTGCGGTTCCCTACCCGCATCTGCGGTCCCAACATTTCCCTTGCCTTCCGCTTCTGCGACTTCCACCCCGCATCTGCAACACCGCACCTGCAGTCCCTAAGCCGCAGGTGCGAAAATACCTGCAACAGCAAAACTTGAAATTGCCCAAGTCTAATTTTTTTCCCGTTAGCCATCCGAAATCACCCCGAGGCCCCCGGGACCTCAACCAACAGCACCAACACCTCCTAAAACCTCATTCAAACTTGTTCCAATCATCAAAACACTTCAAACAACACCAAAACCACAAAATTACATCGAATTCACGCCTAAGTTCTTTCATAACTTTCGAAACACGCATTCGATCAAAAACCCAACCAAATCACCTCCGAATAACCTGAAATTTTGCACACACATCCCAAGTCACATAACGAAGCTACAGCAGCCCTCGGAATTCCATTCCGATCCTCGGTCAAAATCTCACCTATCAACCGAAAATCGCCAAAATACTAACTTCACCAATTCAAGCCTAATTCTACACCGGACCTCCAAAACCAATTCCGATCATGCTCCTAAGTCATAAATCACCCAAGGAAGCTAACCAAATCATAAAAACTCCGGTCCGAGCTCATATACAAGTAAGTCAACTCTTGGTCAAACCTTTCAAATTCAAAACTTTCAACTGAGACTCTTCTTTCAAATTTATTCCGATTTTTCCTGAAAAACCAAAACCAATGATCTACATCAGTCATAACACATCATACGGGGCAAGTCATACCCGGGAACTGGCGGTCGAAGCGCAAAAGCTCAAAACGACCGGTCGGGTCGCTATAGCAACGGAATGGTTTAGGGTTTAATATTCCATATGGAGGAAGAAGTATCTTTAGAGTCTTCAGCAATGACCGAAATTATATATACATACCACAAATGGAGAATTTTATCAAATAAAATCCTAATTTCCTAGCTCTTTCCCTCTAATTTTCGTACTCAGTGAGGTCTTCTTCGTTTTATCCTTATACTAAAATAGCGATGGTGGGTGAAGGGATTGGAGAGCTCTTTATGAGAAATCTGAGGTAAAAGTAGTATCAAAGTAGAGAGAGAAAGAAAATACTGTAACTGAATAGCGTATTTAGTGGCTTAGGAGTAGGAGGTAACCAAAATTAGATATTTTGCTATAAACATTAAAAGGTATCTATAAAATATAATTTTTTTAAATGGTATTTATTTAAAATAAATAAGGTGTTAACCTTTGCTATAGGAGGTAAAAATTCCTATATTGTAATCACATGGCAAACATCTTATTAACTTGAATTAATTTACAAATATAATAAAATATTATTATTAAATATTTATTGTGAACTCAAATGCTTTATGTCTTGTAAAATACTACACTACAAATAACAAGAACGAATAGATTAAGGCGACGCTAACTTCTTACATATACTACTATCTTATAAGAGGGAGTTAGCAAGCACCTGGACGACATGTCTCTTTGGCATCTAAGGGTACTTCTGACATTTCATAGGTTTAGCATGCTTAAGAGAGCTGTTTTCACTGCTTTTAATATTTGGACCTTATCAATTGCCAAAAAGGAATCGCCACTTTTTATTTTGAGGGCCCATGTTCATTTATTATGTGGGGTCACTAAGTTTAAAATTGTACACCTGCTGCTCATGATGTTATATTGCTTTTCTATGTTTGTCCACCAGCACCTTTTTTTCAATCTAAAAATTCTTGAATTTAAAACTCAACAATTACGTATAATTATTTCAAAAAAAAATGGTACACAAAATTTTGTGATCTAATCGTTGTGTTTGAATTATCATTAATCTCAGATTTAAATAGTAGGTTAAACTTATATTTACAAGTCAAAATGATTTTATTAGTATGGAAATTTCTCTGTAACTCAAATAAGAATTATTTTTGTTTTATAAAATTTGAAAAGGATTAAAATACAAATAGCAACTTTTTTTTGAAATAACTAAAATTATTTATTTGTAAAGACATAATTATGAGGAGTGAAAATAAAAATACTGACAAAAAGAGATGTATGCATACATTCATTTAGCTTTTAAAATCGGAGCCAAGTTGGAGTATGCTCAATCACCTTTTTAATTTCGTCCCCGAAAAAAATATTTATCTGTCATGTAAATATATGTTCGCTGCAAGCTTGCTTGATTAGGAAATTCGCTAACAGCTGAGACGAAGATTTTATGGCATAAGTTATATGCAACTGAATGAAAGTTAATTATTGATACTTAGGAGAATATGTTGTAGGCATTCCACTGAGATTAATATGTGAAAAACTTGTTGTAGATATTCCACTGAATCATTGATACGTGGAAACCTTTTGGTCATTGCAATATCTTCTATCGTTCTTGCACATGCCACATTTAGTTAAATAATCATGCAAGACATTATTTAATAGGGTATTTTCTACTAAAATAAGGTCTTGATCAAATACATCCTTATGTTTCTTTAACCCAAACTTTTCACTATGTTCTTATAATATTTCATTTAAAACAAGAAAGACATACATGGCGGAAAAATGAACACAAACCAATACAATAGTGAAGAATAGTTCAATAAATGATTGGATTATAGGAGGAAGCAGCAGTATTGCGTCTTCCACAAAGTTAAAAGGTCAAGATGTCGATCTACCCCCAAATTTGAAAATGAAATACAACTCTTAGTGTCTTACTAAGAAGTTTCACCAATAACAGTTAGTATTTAATAGTGTCTAACAAGGTGAGGTCCAAAATCATAAAATTAAGTTTTCACATAAAGAAAAATTATCTGAGCTCAAAATTGCAATTTGTATGGAATTGAATCAGAAAGACATGATTAAAAGGGGAAGCACAATTTTACACCGACTTAATTACAAGAAATCATACATAACATCACACAAATAAGCATATGACATTTTACAAAAGCAAACTAGGCGCTGGGAAAGTGGAAATGTGGAACAATAAAGAAGATTTCAAACTTAAGCCATGCCAATTACTAATCAAAATAATTATATGGCATACCAATATAACCACATACAGTCTCATACATAGGTCTTTATCTCACAATCTCAAATATTTTCTCTTCGCATGGCTGAAAGATAAATGTTATGCCTTTGCTCAAGCACAAATAGTCAACATGCACTTCTTTACCTATAAAACTTGTAACTGAAGTAGATCTATTTTACTTAAATAAGATTTGGAAGTGAATATATTCTCAAATACCCAAGAAACTAACCTAGGAATATCACAAACCAATCACATAAAAAGCAGAACTTTTTTTTATAAAGAAACGTGTGAAATATACTCATTTTTGAGATTGAGCCCGTGCTAGCCACGGGCCTACCATCATCTAGTGTTTATAGATATATACGTTCTATTAATAAAATTTAATGCGTCTTATTAAAAATGACTTTAGGACACTAGTTTTATTGACTATCCGTGGCAAGTAATAGTTGCTTCAAATTTGAAGATGATCCACTTTCTAGTAAAGAGGGTTGTCTAACTGTCCTCCTAAGTTGAAAGACAAGGTTGGTGACTTGACTTAATATTAGCGAGGTCAAAAGATTCATCGGGGATTGTATACGTCGGCATATTGGTAAAGGTTGGTCATGTTATCTTATTGCATGAGTTACACTTGAATTTCTTTGGATTAAATTAGTTTGGCCTGGTTCATCTCAAGTGTCGAGCGCTATGTTTTCTTTAGATAGAGTAAAACAAAAATGACTACAAACTTTGTGTTTTCTCATTAATATAATTTTTGAAATTTTATTCATTAAATTTTTTTACTTAGCATATATTAACGTAAAATAAATTTTGAATGAGCAAGTTAAATGGATACATCCACCATAACGAATACATTAAATAAGTTAGTAGGTGCAGACGGTCCATTACGAGGTTACAAGTAATTTTTGTTAAATATAAAAGAAGAGATATTTGTGCAACAATTGAAATCGTTTGAACTCGGGTGAATGTAGCATGAATATTACACGTTCGGTAGCATGGAAATCATTCGATTCAGTAGCTTTAGCTACATTCTGTATGTGTGTTACAGATTTAACTAAATAAGACAAATAATAAAAGATTTTGAATTCAATAAATCAATAAATTATGGTAAAATCTTGAACTTGAATAGGGGTGCTTATCAGGAGGATCAGGCGGTTATTTATACTTAACGGTTCGGCTTATCAGTTATCGGTTTATAAATGTCACGACCCAAAACTGCCATATCGTGATGGTGCCTATCGTGGAACTAGGCAAGCCGGCTCTTTTACCAAAACAACCCGATATTTCAATTTAAAGATTACTTCAAGCTATTTAATTAATAAAACTTCATAAGATAAATCTGAATAACAAAGTGCTGAAAGAAAGGCCCGTCATCGGGGTGTCACTAGTCATGAGCATCTACTAAGAACTGTCCAATAATACAGTCTGGAGAACAACTAATAACATCTATAGGAAGATAGGAGGGAGAAGAGCAGTGCTGCGATCGCCATGCAGCTACCTTGCTAACTCCAATAGATCCGCGACAGATGAAATCAGCGCTCGCTAGCATGTCCAGCAACCCATGGATCTGCACACAAGGTGCAGGGAGTAATGTGAGTACGCTAACTCAGTAAGTAATAAAGATAAATAAGGACTGAACAGTAGTGACGAGCAGTAATACACATAAAGTCCACATCATGAAATCACAGTAAATACAACATGCGTTCAAATCGGTATGTGAGTCAAATCATCTTGTTTAAAAATCCAGTTTTCGGTAAAAAAAATCATTTGAAGATATTTTTCAACAGTTTCAACAGAGACTCAATGTAAAAGAGAGTAAAAGTGATAGAATCATAAATAGTCCCTCGGGCAAAACATCACTTATAGCAGCCCCTCGGGCAGAACATCACTCATATACAGCCCCACGGGCAAACCTCACAGTCACTCGTATACAGCCCCTCGGGCATAACTCATATCACTCACTCAGGGTACCGGCGCTCACTGGGAATGTGCAGACTCCGGAGGGTGTCACGACCCCAGTTCGCCCTCCGTGAACTGTCGTGACGGCACCTAGTCTCTACGACTAGGTAAGCCTAACAAGTGCGGAAAAATAAACTAAACTTGCGGAAGGAATAATCAAAAACAAAATAACTGAATTGAAACAATAGTTATAATGCCACTCGGCATATACAACACAACATTTTCAAACCAAGTACACTACCCCAAAACCCGGAATCTCATGAAACCACAAGCCTTTGAATATCTAACAAGGTCTAACTCCATATTTGTCTAATCAAAGAAAAGAAATAAAGAAGGGCTAATACTTAAAAGCGAGAATAGAAAGGGACTCCTCGGTCTGCGGACGCGGCAGATATACCTTGAAGTCTCTACAGAAGTGCCTCGCCTCAAGGATGATATGACTGAGCGAAAGTACCTGGATCTGCACATGAAAAACATGCGCAGAAGGGGCATGAGTACACCACAGCGGTACTCAGTAAGTGCCAAGCCTAACCTCGGTCGGGTAGTGACGAGGAAGGTCAGGGCCCTACTGAGGTTAAATAAAATATAAGGGTTAATAGTGTGAAATAAAAACAGTATAAATAAGTGCAACAATAAGAAATAACATAGAATTGAAAGAACAACAACAACTAGAACAGAGACAACAAACCACGGAAAGAAATACAGCTCAACACAGAGGTAACAACCGGGGCACCTTCCAGGATACTGTCCTGTAGTCCCAATTACAACTATCCAGTGGATCTCCCAGGATACCGTCCCGTAGTCCATCATATATATGTCCGATGGATCTCCCGGGATCCCGTCCCGTAGTCCAACTATCC